>NC_141610.1:15322139-15502139 GCF_047967505.1 Dipteris shenzhenensis
CATGTGTAGAATACTGTTCATGAATGCCAATTCTACTATTGAGTGTATCATATAATTCCATGTTAGCTTTTTTTCATTGCACCATTATTGGTCCTCCACTTTGATGTTTGACTTGATGTCATCCTAACTGCATTTGTTACAGATCACTTGTTGAGTAGATGATTGTGATGTCATATAGATAGCAATAACTACTTGCAATATCATACATTGTGTGCAATATCTCGAGGTCACATTACATCTTGTATGCAATATCCAGATGTCATATCGCATATCATGTGCAATATTTGGATGTAATATCTCATATTGTGTGCAATATATGGATGTCATATCACATACTATGTGTAGCATGTAGATTGCATTGAACTTGTTCCTTGCCCTATTCCTCCATGTTTCCACTAATTGACATTGTGTCATATGTTAGATTTGATTCCTTTTTAGATCCTCTCTTTGAATGTGTTAATTGTTGAAATTATTATCATCAAATGTGTTGTGACTTGCCTTTTGCTCATTCAAGTGCTCTTGTCATGTCCTTGTAGTTTATTGGGTCTATCTTTTGATTTCTTCTATGATAGAATTGGCCAAGGAGATCATAACCTACCATGTATTCTGGCATATCATCATTTTATGATGTTTGCTTTGAGTTTTCTCTATGTCTTCGTATAATAAAATCTTTTTTGGCCATGATTTTAAATCTATGTTGGTGATGCTTTTTGTTAGAGACTTGCTCAATCTCGTAGTACATGCTATGGAAATCCTATCCATGTTATTGATTCCTCATTGATGGCATCAGCTTATCCAATCTAGTACTATTACTTACTTCTTAGCTTCTTGGATGCATAATCGAACTATTTTTGGTGTTGCTTAAATATCTCTTACCCATTCGGTCATTCTAGAAATTATTGGATCTATAACTACGCCAATCAACTAAGGTTTCTATTTTATATAAAATTTAAGGTATTTATTTATTCTATTCTTAAATTCTTATTTCCTCTCTTCAGGACTTTGTTGACCTCTTCCTAGTATTTGATCTTTTGTAATGCTATTCTCAGACTATTTGATTAGAATCATCTTTCTAAAACTTGTCATGATTTTTGTTTTCTTTTGAATTGATACTTTGATTGTTTAAGATTTCTTTGTATGTAGACTATTGCTTTGTCTACTAGAATAGAACCCCTTAATCTTTAGTTGGCTATCTTGTAAAGTTCCCTTGTTTGTAACTTTTACATAGTAGGCATGTTCTTCTTTGAATGAAAGTTGTCGTGGTCTTATAGATATATCTACAATACTTCTTCGACAAATTCTCCTAATGGTGAGTTCTCCTTATGATGTTACCTTGTTCTTATTAATGTTGCCACTTTCTTGACATGGAGGTCTTCCTTGGTTAATGTTTTTCCTCTTAAGTTGTGCTTACTTCATGTATCTATTTGCGTGTCACACATTTTTAATATTATTGTCTTTTGATTGACTTTTGTCATGTCTTTAATATTGTTGCAATTGATGTTTGCCCTTCTTCAATGTTGTTTGATTCCTTTATAACTTTGGTGTTAATGTTACATTACTCATTTATCTCATCTTGAAGATGTTGATCACTCTTGCCATTTTCATATATGGTACAAGGTTTCCTTGATGCAATATTTTGTTTCTCACTTACTTTTGTCTATTTCACACTCAATTTAATGGAGTTGATGGTATCTTTGCACTTTCTACTCTGTGTTTGTAAATTGCTCCTTAATTTCACCTTTTGCAAACTAGCTGCATAGTTTTTTCATATTGCCTTCACTTGATACTTGCAAGTTGTTATTTTTTATTATTCGATACAGGTTGTTGTTCATTTCTATGTGACATGGTGCCAATTTGCACCTTGAATGATATCACATTGATTTTGAAATATGTCTTCCATTTTCCAATTTTCATTATATGTTGGACTTGTCAAATCTATGTTTAATTCTCTAGACATATACTAAATCTTGAGTTCATTACAATAGCATAAACATATTTTCATTTTGGCTTACGGGTGAAATGTTTGGAAGTTTTAATTTTTCATCAAGTAATATTCTTAGGGAAGCACTAAACTATAGTTTTTCTTTAGAGACTGTAGTCCTAGATTTGAAATAAAATGAAAAGAGCAAAATGAGGGGCATGGGATGGTTGAATTTTTGTCCATGGATAAGATCATTGATACAATGGAAAGTTAGGGGGATGGGATTTTAATTTTAATTTTAAAGAAACTCCCTCATTTTCTCTTTTGTTAAACATTGAAATCATCAATGCACTTCTCGTCATTGGTTGATGCCATCAATATGATGAGATGTTTTGGGGAGGCACTTTGTTTTAAAATGGCTTTCAAAAGAGTATATATTTGAAGGTACAAGTAGTGAGACCCATCTACAACGTGTTTGGGTGCCATTTATATGATACCCTATCTGGATACAGTGCAGGAAACATTGGAAGACATCGATGACCAAAAAAGTCTTGAGATTCTAGAGCTTGTGTGGGATTACTTTGCCAACACTCAGAGAAATTGTATGCTTTGTGGATTCTTCTTGACGAAGCTAAGTGTTATTGTGAGAGGACCTACAAAATGAGCATTATCTTCTTTGACATTTTCAGCTATGATTTAGCAATCCAATTGGAATGAAGTTTGATGATGCTACTTGCCCTTCATACACCCCTTGTGCACCTCGCTCAGCTTTCCATGCCACATTTGACCAGACTATCCTGCACAAAGCGTGTAATCAAAAATTTAGACAAAATTTGTGAGCTATGTTGGTATGAAAAGTACCACAGTTCCCTCTCTCTCTCTCTACCTCCCCCCCCCCTCTCTCTCTCTCTCTCTCTCTCTCTCTCATGCACATGTGCGAATGTACCCTCATATCCCTATGCTCCTTGCTGTTGTAGCTTTAGGGCATCTCCCTACACTCCTCATTGATGAAGCTTTAGGAAGAGTGAGGCCCAACATGTCTACCTCCATTTGAACTCCATATTTTTCAACACTTGACTATTGCACAGAAACAAATTGCTGATTTCCTTATATTTGTTGCTTTGTTGGCATGGATGAGGCCTCTTTTATTGCTCTATTGAATGATGAAAAGCTAAGCAAGTGGAAAATAGCAAGTTGTTGATCCTCCACATTGTATTAAATTATTCCACATAGCCCACTCAGGAAACGTTCAAGCTGAACCAAATCTGAGGCTCTTGGGAAATTTTATATATATCCTAAGAAGGGAACAAGAATCTAAGGCAAAGAGTTGATGTTATGTATGCCTGAGCCTTCCACAAACAAAATACCTCTCTGATTAACATGTCCAAGAAGGGGAGTCGAGTACCATGACTGATGATCAGCAATTTGGACGAAGAAAACATGCAAGGCAGGATATCAAAGGAGGTGGGTTGGGGATGCGAATGTGTAGAGTCAACCTCCTTAGAGAAGTGTGTAAGTATTAGATCCAACAAGCTTCTCAGATCATCGAGAAATTCCAAATTGTTGACATAATGATGTGGGGTTCCATGGTGGCAATAAATGTCCAAATTATTTGAGGTATTCGGGAACATGCTTCAAAATTTCACAACGCACGTCAATTTTTAATATTGTATGGCTCTTTCCTACCCCTGTTGGTCCAAACATCATTATGGTGCATCTACTTCCTATCTCAATAGATTCAATTCGACTCTCCATGTACTTCTTGTAGAAATTCTACAGATCTTTGCTCTTTGATTGGTTATGTATGCCTTTAGTCTTTGTAAACATCTTGATTCAACTTGACAGATTGCAGGTAGTTATCCAGCTTTAGCTGCATCAAATAATGTGTTTCTTAGAGGAGCTTTGTTATAAAAGTAAGGAGTTTCTTCCTTGACCATCAATTCATAAAATGTCCCTGGCTCTTGCCCCTACACCTACCCTTGCCCCCTCAGCATAGCACCTTGGTTCAACTAAGGAGTTTTTAAATCCCATTTTACACATTTTCCACATACATAAGGGTATCATATAAATGTAAAAATTGAATAGAAAAAGGTTGTGCTTTATTCATGATAAACTTACAAATAAGATGTTTTACAACTAGGCCTTGAATAGCCATGATAGATAGGGTTTGTACTATATAGTGCCCCCTTGAGCTTGCCTGGCCCCACCACCACTTCATAACTGTGCCCCCAACTGCACCTTGCCCTCTCCCTCTCCACCTCTGTCCCCCCTTTCCTCCCCCTTCACATCACCACCAACCTCCCCTATTCCCTCCCCTCCCATTAAAAACTTTGACCAAAATGCTATTTTTAGAGTAAAAAGAGAGCCCCCCCCTCCTCATCTTCTTCATAATTGATGAAATCATTGATTATTCTATGTCATGGAGATGGTCTATTAATAATGAAGGCTTGAGGGACAAGATCTTTTTGCTTTGGCAAAAAAATAATATTTTGGCTCATGTTTGACCACTTGTGAAGATAAAAATCTTGTCCCCCCTTTCATATTGCAATTACAAAGTATTGTAATTTCATTATTGTAATTACAAAAACATTCCCTGCATTTTGCATTTCCAACAAGCCCCCTCTCCTTAGCTCTCACCAGTGAGACCATGGATAGGATGAGAGTTGGGGGACAAGATTGATTTTGTTTTCTAAACTTTAGATTTTTTTTAAAAAAATCACCTCCGTGGCTTAACCATGGGTTATCAATTGCTTCCCTATCTTTCCTCATTAATGAGATCATTGTGTGAGAAGAATTAGGGAGAGAGGTGTTTTTTGTTCAACTTATCCTTATTCCATTTAACTCTATTTTAAAAAAGAAATATGACAAAAGACTCGTCCTCAAATCTCATCTCATTACTAAGATCATCGATAAATGAGAGTATATAGGAGATGATTTATTTTGCTCCCTTTGAAAATTCTTTGAATATATGAGTTTTTGAGTTCTAACTAATAAAATTCCACCTTCCCTCTTCTAGCTTTTAAAAAATATTTGCATCTTTTCTTATGTCTATTACTTTTAAAAACTAGAAAAATAAATGCATAAAATCCATCCAATAAATTTTGTTTTGGTAATTTTCCTTGATGATAAGTGCCCTCTGCATGTCGAGACATGCGATGACATATGATTGGGTTGCTTCTTTAATTCTTTGAAAGATTGTTACTAGCTTTTATAATATCAAAATCTTGATGGCTTTTCAAGGCTTGAGGCTCATTTTTTGAAACACACCCCTTGTATGAAAAAATTGTGTGAATTTGGCATGTGTCTTTTCTTACTAGAAAAATATACCCCTTTTGAGGAACATTTGTTTTTCAAGGCTCATAATGGCTATCTAAACTTGAAAGTACATAACTTCTCCTCCATAGCTTGGACCCTAATCCTCTAAGACCAAAAGTTTTATAACAAGTCTCTCTACATGATGGGGGCAAAAAAGAGTATATGATTCCCCTCTAACACGTAGAAAGTGCAATGGAATGCATCATGCACTACCCTATTGGAAGGCAAACCATGCGGCAATGAAGCACATTGCCCTACTGGAAGGCACACATACACAAACTCTAATCTTTCACCATCAATGTAATTGACTGTTCTCAATGATAGTACTTTGATACCATGTGAAAATGTAGAAGAGAAAGGGAACGAGTACACCACACAAGCCTAAAATGGACATCTCTATTAAAAAATGAAGAGAAATGGTGTAAATGTACATGGAGCTCCTTAGGGTTCTATTTAGGATTTCCATCCCTCATCTCATTGATGCTTTTAAAGACCCTATCATGTATCTACATTATTCACATAGAGAATGATGTTGAGATTGTCATCTCCAAAATACACACACACAGACACACACACACGAGCACATGCATGCATGCATACACACATGCATGTGCACATGCACCCACCCACCCACACACACAAACACACACGCACATGTGCACGCGTGTGCACAAACACACACACCATTTCTTAACATTCATGATCTAGAATTGATGTTCCTTATACACCATCTTTTTACATTACACTTAACGAGTCATAAAGCTCATTGATTGATTTGGTCAAAGAATGATGCCCTTTATAGCCAAATCCAAAAATATCAACAGCTATATACAGTGCTCAAAAACTTGATACAGATTCTGTCCTATCATTTTGCCCATAGTCATTTAAAAAATGGGGCCAAAAGCATTGAAGTAACCTCATAAAACTCATGGCATATAGCACATGACCTATGTGGTCAATAATATAATTGACCTTTGCTTATTGATTAGGGGATAAAAATATGCATGAAAATGGTGGGATGTTTGAAATTAACAAGTGACCATTAGTTTTTGGACATAAGGAAGTGCAAAAGGCATAAGGAAATTGAAAAGGAGAATAGCCCTTCATTTCATGGAAGGAAAAAAGAATTTGTGCTAAAGTCACTAGACCACAAAGGGTAGTTAATTGATTAATAACATATAATCAACCCTTGCATATAGAGCAAAAATAAGAATGGATGCACGTGGTTGTGGGTTATAAAAAATTAGCAAGGGACCCTTGCATTTTAGGGCAAAGGAATGGGTAATGAAAAGGCAAAGTGGCCCTTCATTTCTTGGGTGACCCTTCATCTATGGGGTGGACACCTTTTATAAATACCACCTACTCTTCCATCATAAGCACTGTAAATAGTTGGGTGGAGGAAAGAAGGCTTGGCTATCACTTTAGCTCAGGGCCATCCTTACAAAGTAAGAGCATAAGTACCTACATTCGTGGTTCATTAGAAAATCCATGTAATGATTGATCAAGACAATATGTAGACGCTTTCATGGAACTACCACTCTGCTGTATCCTCATAGCCGTAAATCGTGATCTGGAGTCACAGATTTTTACAATAGCTGAAGCTCTTGTATTACATGCATAGAGGAGGAGCCATGGCATGGAGTCCTAGACGCATGCTTAATTGCATAGGGGAATGGAGCGACTCGCATGAATCCTATTAAAGAAGGAGGTAGACTATAGTAAGCTTAGAGCTGCTACTCACCTCACAATACACAGTACCGGCCACCCAGTCATGCAATGGAACATACGAATAGTCATGGGTGGCCTAGACGGAGGCTACAGTACCATCAGCAATGAGTTAGGACTATCTAAAGACCTGAGCACATGTCTACACTTTTGTACCTTTTAATTGGGTACCTAAAGGCAAGAGCGACGGCGCTACACAGGAAAGGGAAGTATAGAATGGTCACTAGACATTCATAGCACACATCCACTTAGTTGAGCTAGTGGAGAAGCTTGAAGTTACACGTGGAGGCTCATGCCTTCCAGGTGAAAGCCTTTGGTCATTATTTTATTGTAGGAACCTCATAATTGGACTTAAGGACCTTAGGGTCATAAGACCTTTAATTTGGACCTGATGACCTTCTAAATGAGACGTTTTAGACCTTGAGACCTACTAAGTGGACCTTAGGACCTTTTCACCTTGGTCCACTTATTCCTTTTTTGTGCCTTATAGATGCTATATGCATATATTCCTTTTGTGCCCTAGGACCTTTTCACCTTGGTCCACTTATTCCTTTTTTAGGCCATATAAATACTTTATGCATTAGGCTTTTCGCAAAAAGCCTTATTAATAAAAAAATTTCAATATAATTTAGGCAATATAAGGAACATTTTTTTGGAAAGAAAAGTTTCTTGAAAAGGAAAAGCCCTAACACTTTTTTGTGAAAATTACAATCATAGGCCTTTACTTTTTCAATGGCTTCCTTTTCTTTATAAGACTATTTATAAAAGGTTTTTGTGCTTGTCTAGGGATATGTTATGTGTGAAAGGATGGAAAAAGTTTTTCTCAATCCAAATATTTGTTTGTGCATGGATCATGGAATTTTCCAAATCCATTTAATTTTTTCCATGGATTAATCTTTTACTTTTCTTTGGACATCGATAACAAGTCTAGCTATGCTATGACACCTGTCTTTCCTTTTGGTTTAAGCTAGATTCCTAACTTAAGTTAGTTGGATGGTGGCAGGTATCAACGTGGCTGATTGAAGTATAGTACAAAGGTTATGTCATGAAAATTTCTTTATCATCCTAGAAATATTCTCTTTTTAGGATTCAACCATATTTTTGTCTTTAGTAATACTTTCTTTATTCTGTTCTTTCTCACAAAGAGTAGAGACTTTCTCCCTCAATCACTAGAATGAACTCTCATACACTCATGAGGAAGAACGAAAATTTCTCTTCCATTCAATGGAATGAAGGAACTCTCAATTGCTCTAGATCTCTCACACTCTTACGCAAGGATGACCATGTCTTGGCGGAAGACAGGGAAGCTCTGATACCATGACAAAGTGAGGGATCAAGGAGGATCAAAGCACCACAAGAGAGACATAGGGTATCAAACACTCAATCTATTGCAATGTATGTGTAATCAACAATACATGATAGGCTTCTTATATAGAGAGAGCCTTTAGAATAGTCAAACCATGTGTGATCCTCTCATCCACATCTCTCCTTGTGGATATCCTCAATCCACACCTCCATATCATGTAGTCCACATCCTAGGGTGGCTACTTTGATTCTTTCCTATACCATACCTTAGCCTCTAATTATGTGCTCATGGCACCACTACTCTCAACAGAAGTATCATAGGGATCTAATCTCATTTATTTGAAAATTCTATCTTTTCATATATAGGGTATTCATTTCTCTTTTTAGGAGCATATCTCTAGTATTTAATCCAATTGTAAAGATCACTGATGTGTACCCCTCTCATATGACTATGCAATTTCTCTTGTGGACTACTATAAGGTCCTAAAAATGGCATTTGGATAAACAACTAGTCCTTTTGAGGGGGGCATAAGTAAGGTTAAGTGCGTGTGTGTGTGTTTTTTTTTAAGATTTAGATAAGAATCCCTCAAGAAGGTCCAAGAATATATGAACAACATTGCACCATCGACAGAACAAGCAGTGGGCAATCCATCTCCTAAGCTCCAACGCAGCTCCTTCGACTCCCTAAACTCCAACGCCCTCAACGTAGTCGGGATACCAACATATGCTCCCTGGTTGCCATAGCCAAAGCTCCTTCGCTTTCGCGTTCCCAGCGCCTCATCACCAACGACCTAGAGCTCAAACCTGCAGGCGCATCTCCTGAGCTCTAGCCTCTCAGCCGCCAGCGCTCCAAAGCTCCTCCCAGCGCTCTTTCACTGTGGCGCCCCTAATGACTAAGCAACGACCCAACGCTGCTACAACGAGCGCCAGCGCTTCCATAGGCTTCATGGTGCCATAGCTCTAGCAGTTGCCTCTGAGCTACCATCGTCTCCAAGTGTCGGCCAATGCCCGAGCTTCGCCTCCACTGAGCCTTCAAATAAACGAGATCAACATCACAAGCCTCCTCAACGACAATGTCTCTAGCGCATGCACACAGCTCCACAGACAGGACTGGTAGTCTCACAGCACGGTAGCAGCGAGCTAGCCACCGTCGACGATCACCGATTGCGACCAAGGGCGGCCTTCTGCTTACACTTCTTGCGAAACCCTGATATTTCTGAGTGGGAAGTAGCCTACACGACGGCGACGCCATCTCCTACAATCTCTACGCCTTCTCCACCACGTCGACCGACGTAGCAGATTCAAAGTTTTTTCTCTTCCTCCTCTAAGCAAAGATAGGAACCAACCATCGTTAACTGACTTGGACCTTGGTTAAGTAAGTTCTTGGGTTTAGGTTATGGTTAGTCTAACCTTTCCATGGTTAAGTCTTTGAAAGATTGGTTTAGTTAGTTGCCACGTGGCATAGTGCCACCTAAGCACATATCCCCTGCTAAGCACAATGTGCGACATCATCGTGCCTCTTCTTTCTTCATAAAAACTTCGACAAGCCATAACTCTCAATCCAAAAAGAATTTGCATGCGCTCCAAAAAGGAAAAATAACCGGTTTTTTGAGCTCTACACGCCTATCAACTCAGATTTTCTGTATGAAATTAGACACTGCCATATTTGGAAGTATCTTTAATTGATAAGACCTTTGCAATGGCAATACACACCCCAGCTCTTGAGAAGTTCATTGGGGAAGGATTTCAAACCTAGTCTACACAAATGAGGTATCTCTTGATGCATCAAAAACTTTGGAAGACTGTAAAAGAAGACATACCCACTACACAAAATGATGCCTGAAAGGAAAAAGACGAAGCCGCACTATCACTCATTGGTTTGCACTTGGGTCCAAACATAATTCATCATATAGACTCCAAGGATCATGCCAAGGATGCATGGGATGAATTGAACACAGTGTTCGGTGCAAAAGCCAAAAACCAAGAAATCCATCTTAAGATTGAATTCTATGATATGCACATGGGCTTCAATGAATCCATGGCACAATTTGTCAACAAAATCAAAAGCATTATGACCCAACTAGAAGGCATAAGTGTAAAAGTAGGGGAAAAATATGCACTTGCGATTCTCCTTAAAAGCATGCCTGTAGAGTATAGCTCACTGACAACCACTTTGAAGAATTTGCAAGATCCAAAGTTTAAGGAATGTGTATCCTCTCTTCTTGAAAAAGAAAGAGAGTTGAAGGCATCGACATCAACATCAACATCTACACACAACAACCATAATGAAGAACAAGCACTATTCAGTAAAACATCAACGAAGTGCTACCATTGCGGAAGGATGGGTCACTATCAAAGTGACTGCAGACTGAAGAACAAATCAAAGTGTCACCATTGCAAGAAGATGGGACACAAGCAAGAAGATTGCAGATTGAAGAACCAACACATCAACTACATGGATTCATCATCAAGCCATGAGCAGAATGACAAGAACAACATGTATTGAGTGAGAAGCAACATCCTTGCCACCTTTAGCCCATATGTTTATAAATCAAACCTGACCACCTGAGAGTAGCCACCATGAAAGCACCCAGGGGAGGATTTGATCTTGTAACTCACATCTGACCATCTTGCAGTAGCCAAAAGATCATGGCACCAAGGGGGGGTGTTGAGAGTTGTGGTGCCATGAGCACATAATTAGAGGCTAAGGTATGGTATAGGAAAGAATCAAAGTAGCCACCCTAGGATGTGGACTACATGATGTGGAGATGTGGATTGAGGATATCCACAAGGAGAGATGTGGATGAGAGGATCCCACATGGTTTGACTATCCTAAAGGCTCTCTCTATATAAGAAGCCTATCATGTATTATTAATCACACACACATGGCAATAGATTGAGTGTTTACTACCCTATGTCTCTCTTGTGGTGCTTTGATCCTCCTTGATCCGTCACTTTGTCAACTTCATAAGGTAAGTAATAGAGTTTGCACCCAAAGACATGGAGGGCATTGTCGCAAGAACAGAGGGATCATGCATGACTTCACCTATTGCTTAGTTTGGAATGATGCTATACTAGCACTAATCCTAATAAGCATAGGACTAGTTCACTATGCCATGAAAGAATACTACTACCACTAGTACCATTGGCATCGATTCTCTAAATGCGTGACACATCCTCTATGGATATGCATATTACTATGTACTTCCAATAATTAGATGGACCTTTCAATGGTTATTTAGGAATGAGTTTTATATCCCAAGGGATACGCCCATACTCAATGGCTCTTTGTTTTTCCAGATATTTTGGCACATGGATTATATGTAGTAGATAAAATTTCCTTGAGCAATATGAATACCTTCTAGCAATGGCAAAATAATGTATCGGATAGAATTGCATTTATAAGATAAAGTTATGGTCTATTAGTGGAATTTTGAGAAATGGATCTAGGATTCGGCATTTACAAGTGACCATGACTTGTCTTCCAATATAGCCCCTTGTTTTACTTGGGATGAAAAAAGTTGTGCTACATTATAAGAGCTACATACTGCATTTTGATCAAACTCGTACCTTTAGGGTTTGGAAATCCTCTCTTGAGGGTATCTATGATGGCCTCCTTGGCTCTATTGTCCTATTGGTTCCAAGGTTTGAATATATCCTTGGGAAAGTGGGTGCTCATCAACCTCCACTTGTATCTTGTGACCTTCTTCATGTCATTGTCTTGTATAACCTCCCCAACGCTGTTGACTCTGTAGGATAGGTCCTTGGGCAAAACAAAGTCCAAAGGATGCACAGTGGATGGAGTAGCAGAGCTAGAGTGAGCACTTAAGAAGCAAGGAGTAGGGGAGCGAATGGTCTATGGGGTGCTGCGGCCTGTGAGTGGAGAGGGCAAGTGATATGACACCTCCAACCTCGAGGGCTTCAGTAGCATTTTTCCACCCAGCCACAGTCTAGACCTTCAGCTGTATGCTAGCTCACAAAAATAGTACGTGTGTTTTCTCTCTCAAACCCCCTTCTAGCTAGCCTCCCCCATCTAGATCCTCCCACACAGCCCAATACCTCCCAAGTGGCCAACCCTCATGGTGCCATGTGTCCAAGTGGACCTTACCATTAAACCCCTCTTTAGGTTCAACTAATGCACCCTTCCATTAATTGCCTAGGCCTAGGATTTCCCCCTAGACCCTAGCCCTCATTAGCCACACGGGCAAGTATTGTCAAGCCCTCATGTTTTCCCCGTTATACCAATGTCACGGTATTATAGTTGACATAACATTCCCTCCCCCCAAAATTGGGAAACCTCCTCTGGAGACTGCTTACCCTTTCCCATGTTGAACTCTCTTTAGATCTATCTTTCCACTTAACCAGACATTCTTTCCATATAGTATGTCGCGTTCTTTTTTCTTGTGTATCTAAAATTTTTCTTGGTTCATGTGGTAAAGATGCGGGTTCAATAAGTTCAACTAGGACTTCATTTCTAATGAGATTATCATCATCCCCTAATTTTCTTTTTAGTCTACTTACATGAAAAACTGGATGTACTCTACATCCCTCCGGTAAGGCTAATTTGTAAGCAAGTTCTCCAATCCTCTTAAGTATTGTGAATGGTCCACAATACCTAGGGGACAACTTCAGACATTTACCTATCTTTAGAGATTCTAAAGATTCAGGTACCTTAAGGAAGACTTTCTCATTTACTTCAAACTCCAGCTTTCTACGATGGGGGTTTGCATAACTTCGTGCTCTATCTTGAGCTCTTCTTATGCTATCTTTAGCTAACTTAAGCATTTGATTCATGTCCTCAAGAAACTCTTTGGCCGCTTGAACCTTCTCTTTTTTGAGTCCCACTGTCATTGGGGCTCTAGGTTGAAATCCATACATCATCATGAATGGACTGAAACCTGTAGCTGAATGTTTGGCACTGTTATATGCAAATTCTAATATGGGCAAATACTATTCCCAATTAGTTTGCCATTTACTTACATATGCTCGAAGCATATCCTCAATGATCTGATTGACCCTTTCAGTTTGACCATCACTCTGTGGATGATCCGCACTGCTCATATTCAATGAAGTTTCGAGTCTCTTAAGCACAGCCCTCCAAAAATGGCTATTAAATCTGCTATCCTGGTCACTAACAATACTGGCTAGTAGCCCATACAATCTATAGATATGCTCCACAAATAGCCTAGCTAATTCTGAAGTTTTAACACCTTCACTGATAGGAATAAAATGAGCCATCTTGGTCAACCGATCCACGATTATTCACACAGAGTTGTGCATTAACTCAGCCCATCTAGCTTTTCTACCTTTAAGCTCTGGCTGATTACAAATCCATTTAATGCTCTCCTAATCAAAGATGATCTCAAATTTTGCACCATATAAATAGTGCCTCCACTTCTTTAAAGCATAGACTATATATAGTTCCTTCTCATATGCTGAGTAATTCCGTTGGGCATGATTTAACTTTTTGCTTTCAAAAGCCACTGGTGGACCTTTTTGTATAAGAACCACCCCAACAGCAAAATCACTAGCATCTGTCTCAACCACGAACGTTTTATTGGGATCCTCTACTTTTAAGACAGGAGTTGCTGCTACAGCTACCTTTAATTTTTCAAAACTTCTCTTTTGACGTTCATCCCATATAAAGGTGCTTCCCTTCCCCTTAAGCTGGTCCATCATCAGAACATCAATCCTAGTGTAATCTTGGATGAATCCCCTTCAGAATCCTGACAAACCTAAGAATATTTGTAATTCTTCTAGCTTTGTAGGATGTGGCCATTCTAATATGGCCCTTACTTTGTCAGGGTCCATATGCACCCCTTCTTGGGATATTATATGTCCCAAGTATTTCACTTCTTTTGCAAAGAATTCACATTTGGATTCTGTAGCAAAGAGTGAATTATCTCTAACAGTTGGAACACTTTTTGCAAATGTTCCAAATGCTTTTTCCTTGTTTTACTATAAATAAGGATATCATCTAAAAATACTACAGCAAATTTTCCTAAATATGGCCTTAAGACACTATTCATAAGTGTCATGAAAGTTGCTAGAGCATTTGTTAATCCAAATGGCATTACTTTAAATTGATAATGCCCATACCTAGTACGAAATGATGTCTTAGGGACATCCTCTTTCCTAATTCGTACTTGGTTATATCCTGATCTTAAAAAATTTTAGTAAAGTATTTTGCCCCTTGCAATTGATCAAAGAGCTCATCAATGCGAGGCATAAGATACTTATTTTATGGTGATTTTATTTAGTGCTCGGTAATCTATGCATAAACGCATAGCACCATCCTTTTTCTTTACCAGTAAAATTGGTCCAGACCAAGGTGAGCTACTTGTTTGGATTTGGCCCTTCCTAAGGTATTCTGTTAACTATCTTTTGACCTCACATTCCTCCATTTGACTAAGCCTATATGGGGGTTTACAAACAGGGGTAGATCCAGGAATTAAATCTATTTTATGATCTACTTCTCTCTCAAGAGGTAAACCATCAGGTAAATGAAACGGAAAAACATCTTTAAATTCAAACATTAAATCATTGAAAGAAGATTTATACTTTTTAACATTATCAAAAACAACATTACTTCTTTCCGATGCAGAAGACCTAAAATCACCAATAAAATTAAGTTCACAAAGATATACCTCGCATTTTTCTTGGTGTAGTAGTCGTTCCAATTCCATCGAACAAATAAGAGGAGAGTTAGGCACATCATGTTCTCCTTGAATCTGGAAGACTCTACCCTCTTTTTCAAACATAATGGAGTTATTAAGATAACTCCTCTGTAAGCCATGCCCAAGACTATACAGCCATTCTCCACTAAGCATTACATCTATTTGATTGACATGCATGATTTGGAAATCCAAGGCATACTGATAGCCTTGAATATCCACCTCTACACCATATATCATGGTGTCCCAAGCTTTTTTATCACTGCCCTTCGCCAAAGAGACCACATATTTATGGGCACTGGGACTCTCAGGCAATTTTAATTTTTTAACTAATGAGTAGTTTAAGAAATTATGTGTTGCACTATCATCAACCATCACTCTTATTCTTTGCCCCTTAATTTTTCCATGCATCCTCATTAAATCATGAGGACTAAAGGTGGGCTGCCACATTGCTGATGATAGACAGCACATGTGGGTGATATCCTCATGATGGACCTCTACCCCAATGTACTTTTCAGTACCATTAAGCGACAACACTTGCACCGCATGCACTTTTTTTATGGAGGTCTATTTGGGGCTTTAGCTCCCGCTGGTTTATTTTTAGGGGCAGTTCCAAGCAACATGGTCTTTGCCCAAACATTTGAAGCAAAGATTTTCTTGCCTGGCCCTTTCATAATCCTCTTTCTTCAAGAGAGGATAATTTTGTGTTTGAGGTTTCTTAGGTGGTGCCTGAGGAATCTCCTTCTTAAAGTGCCCCTTCCTTTTCAAATTGAAAAATTTATTGAACTTTGGAACAAAACCTGTTTGCTCCGAAGTTCTAACTCTGAATTTCCTCGTCGTATCATCGTATATTTGGGCATACTTAATGGCTTCCTCAAAGGTTTTTGGAGAATTTATTTTCACCTCAACCTTATAAGTGTCTTTAAGACCTCTCACCAAACCCCTTATCTTTTGGAACTCATCAATTCCCTTCAGCTTAAGGACTGCCTCCCTATAGTTCGCTATGTAATGGATTAGAGTGTTTTTACCCATAGTGCAATTATCCCAAGCCTCCCATGCTCTTTCTAATTCATTTTCCGATAAAAACTCTTTTAGGAAGGCTTGTTCAAACTCAATCCAATATCTAGGACTTTTATCATTCTCTCTGAGGCTCATCCACCATTTATAGGCTTTATTTCCAAGGGAAAGACTTGCTTCCACGACTTGATTTTCAGGAGGTGTATTCCTGAGTCGGTGGAAGTCTTGCCATTTTTGCAAGAACGTATTAATCGCATCTTTATTACGCTCCTTTTCTTCCCCATTGAAAATTGGCGGTTTTAAGTCCTTAACAATGTTCGAGGTTTCTCTAAGTCGAGAGGTGGACCTCTCAACTTGATTAGGAGGAATCGGTGATTTTTCATTAACAAATACCGATTGAGAATTGGCTATCTTAGTTATAGCTTCAGCTACAGTTTTTAGTGTTTCATTGATAACTCCTAGCTGTGTTTCTATATTTTGCATTCGAGTTTCAAATTTAGTGAATTCCGTATATTTTATTCCATAGTCACCATAATCAATATCCTCCATTTCCACATTATCCTCTAGAGTTTCAGTTTGTACCTCCTCATGTTTTTCCTCTCCAACTATTGCTTTTCCCTTTCTAGCCCTTTCCTTGGCCTCTCTACACATACCATCCCTTTCTGGAGTGGTTATTATAAAGACGTATATTTTCTAGAAATTATAAAGCAAAGCACTTTATATCAGAGAGAAAAATGTGATGTCCACTTTCCTAGTATTTGTTCGAGGCACTGGATTTGTCTTTGAAGTCATCTCGCTTTCTTTGATTTGCACTTTCTTTCAATTCACAATTCTTCGATCGCACTTCATCCATTTCCCTCGATCTCAAACTCGAAATCTCGCATTCTTCTTTTGATTATGACAAGGTTCAAGAGATTGGAGAAAGGGGTGAAGAGGATCTTAGAAGCTTGGGAGAAAGAGGGGGTGAGAAAACAAAATTTTTGGACCTTGGGGAAGAGGGGTATAAAGGCTTTGATGAGATGGCTTTTTTCCAAAGGTTTCTTAACCTTTGGATGACGTCGTTCTGAATGAATTTCTCTATCACTCTATGATAAGACCATGGCTTCCTTCTTCTCTTCGAAATTTGCATGTCAAGCTACTTCTCCTCACTGTCCTCAATCACCATTATATGAGGTTGCATGGTTGCAACATTCCTTAACGTTTTCTCTACATAGGTCAACTGGAAATTATTGACACAAATCGGATTCTATTGCCTCGGCCAGCTGATGCTGAAGAAGAATGAGTCTCAACAATTATCCCGTTGTGGAGATGCTAACACTGTGCTGCCCTTTGCAAGGTAGAGTTCTCATAGTCCCACTGTCTATCTCGAATTTTTGGCCTTCATAACTCACCGTGATGACCGTTCCTTAAATTTTTGAATTCCTGATCTCTGTGCCCTCGCTCAGGCTTGTTGTCGTGTCGATTCGTGGCCTTCCTCTAGTAATAGATTCAAATGTGCGTGGTTCCCTAGAGATCAGAGTCCATCATCCCAGGTTGTGGTCACCAACTTCAATAGCCACCTTCTCAAGGTCCTCCTTGATTTCGCTCAACCTCCTCAAGAGCTTCCTGAGTCACGACCGACACCTCTCGAGCCAACCCACACAAAACATACAAAGTTCTGATACCAATGATATGACACCTCCAACCTCGAGGGATTCAGTAGCATTTTTCCACCTAGCCACGGTCTAGACCTTCAGCTGTATGCTAGCTCACAAAAATAGTATGTGGGTTTTCTCTCTCAAACCCCCTTCTAGCCAACTTCCCATCTAGATCCTCCCACACAACCCAATACCTCCCAAGTGGCCAACCCTCATGGTGCCATGTGTCCAAGTGGACCTTACCATTAAACCCCTCTTTAGGTTCAACTAATGCACCCTTCCATTAATTGCCTAGGCCTAGGATTTCCCCCTTGACCCTAGCCCTCATTAGCCACACGGGCAAGTATTGTCAAGCCCTCGTGGTTTCCCCATTATACCGATGCCACGGTATTACAGTTGACATAACAGCAAGGGACCAGATTGGTGACGCGTCTCATGATATCGGGGAGACCTGAAGTGATGGGAGTGTGCAAACTCCTCTACATCTCTCATGCCATCACACCAGCCTTGACCTTAGTACTCTTTTTAGATGTATGATGGGTCACCCAGGTGATGATCCCTCGGAAGAGGCTACAAGGGACAACTATCAAGTAAGTAAAGCTGTCGATGTCCTTGATCTACCTTCGAGGGGTGCAAGAGAGGGAATAGTGGAGGTCCTATGGGACATGAAAGAGAAGAATCCCGCTTCCTCTACGTCACTCATGGCTACGACAAACTCATCGGACTCCCGACAAAGCTATGGGCTGCTAGCAAAGGGGTTTCCCGAGGAGTAGTCCCTTGAGGAGTTGGCCTGTGGGGAGTCCACCCAGGTAGTCCCCTAAGGAGTTAGCCAAGTGGAATCGAAGTCCTCTAGAGAGTAGAGCCCATGACGTCGAGAATTACCAGAATTCGAGCAACTGCATTCGAGCGAGGCGACAGTTCAAGCGAGGAATTTCATAAATTTTGACATTCTAGTGTGATGTTTTATGTTCAAAAAGTAGCATGCATTGCTTACTTTTACGGTTGTTGTCCTACCCATGATATTGTGTGAGTAATCAATTGTCTTATAGATAAACAAAAATTTCTGAAAATGTTTGGCAATGTTTTTCAAGGGTCAATGATGCAGGGGTGGAAGAAAGGGGTCAAAGTATGTGTTTTTCTTGTGCAATTTCCATTTTCAAGGCAAAAAAATAATGGGAGGAGGATTCTCCCAGAGGCCGCGATATCGCGGCCTCTTGGGAGGCTCCTCTTGCCAATTTTATTTGGGCCATAACTTAGTCAATTGGACTCCAACTATGGTCATGTTTGTAGTCAAAACGATCAGAATGATATGAATGAATACATTTATCATGTTAAAGTGTCAAAATTCTAGATATTTAGAAAGTTAAGACTTATCTTTGTTTCATGAGAGGTGGACCTTATCAAACTCTATATTTAATTATGACCATGGATTTTTCTCATTTAGAGTTTGGGTCCTTGGTTTTCTCCCTCCATCCTAGAGGTGTATACATGGTCAAGGACATATGAAGGTGATCCATATTTAGTTAGCATCATCATGGTCATAAGGTGATCAATAATTTATTAGTTCCATAGTTTAAACATTTTATTCATGTGATCATTTTGTGTACAAAATGGATCAAATCATGTCAGTAGCATAAAAATCGATGAGCTACAAATAGCTGTTTATGAGGGATTTTGCTAGGAGGCTTCTATGTCATCGATAGGACTATTGTTGCCATGTATGTAACTCCATAAAATAAAGAAACCCCTTTAGCTCACATACTACCTTACATAATTTTGAGTGATCACCTCAAGGTGTAGACATTGTAGCATTTCCCCTTTTGTATCTATTGAATGATTGCTAACTTGCATGTATTTATTATTTATCGAATAATAGGTTCTCTCTTTGTATGTTGCCAAGAATTTTCCCTTTGGTAATCATTTAATGATTGCTAACTTGCATGGATTTATGAGTTATCCAATAGTAAGTTTAATCTTTGTAAGTAGCCAAGAATCATACAAAAGATAATTAAAAACAATCTGTAATAGTGTCATGTAGATTCAACCATTTTTAGTAAAAATTTATTGCTCCTATAGGTTTAGACAAAGTTCCTCATAAGCATCGCTCGAACTTTGGGCTCGCTCGAACGCAGTCGCTCGATGTTTTGACTTACCGCATGATGTCTTCTCCTACAAGGGGTCCCATGATCATGGGGTACGTACTCTTCGGATGTGCGACATGATGACATGTCTAATTTGGGGGGATTGGACAAACATAGATACAAACAAGAAAACAAACACAAACACAAGAGCAGGTTAGAAGCAGAAAAAGCAATAAATACTTACACTTTACTTAAAAGACAATTTACCACTTAAAACTCAAGTTCAATTTATTAAAACTATGAAAAATTTGTATTGACAAACAAATTCATATTGCTAACAACATTGGTCTCCATAAAAAGACTTTATCATATATTATCATATATCTTCATAAAATACATTACCATATGTATCGAAAAGAGTATTCGTATACAAAATTTGTCTTTGAAAGAGTGTTCATATACAAAAAAATTCTCCAAAATAGAATTCATAAACAAAATTTGTCTCCAAAAGAGATTCTCATGCATATGCTAAAGAAAGAGGAGGTCTATTGCTCTGCATTACTATCACTACTATCCTCCTCCTCATGGCTAGACGGGTCACTCGGGACCTCATCTTGCACGTCTTCTAATATATACTGAAACTCTTCTTGGACGATGTACCCATGGTCCAAGAAGATGTCTACACAATCCATGATGTCTTTCACAGTCTCCTCCTTGTTAATTTGTGGCTCAAAGTAGTCTCTCCAAAGCTTGTGGAGATGCTATAGGTTGGTTCTTGGTGACCCTCAAGTAATGCTGCTTTGTGTTGCTTTGTGAGACCTTGTCTCTCAATCCCTCTTTCTCATAAGATGCAATGGTATACTTGTTCTATGTCCTCCTCATTTGGGCGCTCATAGGACATCCCTCCTTCCCATAATACGTAGCCTATGTTCTTCTTATTTGGGTGCTCATATGGTAAAGAAAGAGGAGGTCTATTGCTATGCATTACTATCACTACTATCCTCCTCCTCATGGCTAGAAAGGTCACTCGAGACCTCATCTTGCACGTCTTCTAATATATACTGAAACTCTTCTTAGACGATGTACCCACAGTCCAAGAAGATGTCTACACAATCCATGATGTCTTTCACAGTCTCCTCCTTGTTAATTTGTGGTTTGAAGTAGTCTCTCCAAAGCTTGCAGAGATCCCGTAGGTTGGTTCTTGGTGACCCTCAAGTAATGCTGCTTTGTGTTGCTTTGTGAGACCTTGTCTCTCAATCCCTCTTTCTCATAAGATGCAATTGGTGCACTTGCTCTATTTTCTCCTCTTTTGGGCGCTCATAGGACATCCCTCTTTCCCATAATATGTAGCCTATGTTCTTCTTATTTGGGTGCTCATATTTGGGGAGGTTATCATGATAATACCAAAAGTAAAGGCTTCATAAGGTCTCATACCTTAAATTATTGAGTTGTTATCCTATTCCAAAAAAACATTTAACATGGCTCTAGCACTTTCAACCAATGTTTTGTTCTTTATTTCTACAATTGCATTTTTTAAATGTGTGTTTGCACATGTGAATTGTATCCAGATTTCATGACCTTTGGAAAAGTTCATTAATGATGTAGACCTGTGTTTGATCTAATTACATTGAATTTTATACCTATCTAGGTATGACCCTAAATTATTTTGATCTATTGAATACTTCTAATGTTTCTTTGATAAAGTAGATCCAATAGTATATGCTTCAAGACATATAATATGTATTAAGTTTGCTCACCTTTTGATCTAGCTATGTTTTTGGCAAAGTAGGGTCTAGCTTGTTTGGAAAAGCAACATGCTTTGTATGCTCTCCCAATAAATTTGAGCTTTAAAATATGTTAACTGTCTTGGTTAACATTAGGGATAGTGTTGAGCAAAAAAACCTATTGCTACATTCCTTGGTGATTTTATCCCATGCGACATTCTATTGTAGCTCCTCTTTGAATGTTAGTATGGCATTAGAGTCCCTTTTGCTAGGCTAGCGTTTCCATGTGTAACATCTTCCACTTCAACTTAGAGAGAGATATTTTTGAGAGGGAGAGTCTCCAAACAAAGTGTAGATTATAGCAAGTTATTAATGTGGCACAAGGCAAAGCGAAAGAGGCATTTCTTCTTTGATGAGTGATTGGAAAGCCATTTTGTTTGGAAGCACACTTTCATGTTGACCTATTTTGGCATGATACCATTATTATCGATGGCTTGTTCATGGATTATTATAACTAACCATATCTCTAATCTTTGGTTATACAATGTTCAATGGTGGCTTATGATTTATGCTATTTTTGTGTGGAGGCAAGGGTCAAGGCAGATATTATAAGAAAATAATACAATGTCTATGCTCAACAGATAACAGGATCTCGTACGCAAGAGAGAAAACAAGATAGTATGGAGAATCAAAAAATTGATTACTGTAGAACTGATACAATAGATGATGCTGCCTCCCAATCGTGCATTCCTGTGAAAGAAGCTTCGATGGCGTGTTGGAAACAGTAGAAGACGAAGGCTAGATGCTAAGGAATCAGGGTTGCTGTAGCCAATGAAGAAATGGGCTTCACGGGCTTGCTGTTATATAGTCACCGGTCATAGTCAATTAGGCTCAATTAGGTGATCGACCTAGTTCGCCCAAAATGGTCGACTGGGGGTCGGTCCCGAAATAGGCCACCGACTATACAATAGAACTGGTGTGCAAAACAGAGCAACTAACCTAGGGTTTCGTTCGGCCCAGAGCCATCCGGGATCATCTGAGGCTCCAAACAGGCCCCGCAACCTGAGAGTGGGCTACCCCGGGAAATGATCTATCTACCCTCAGTGCGGTCAGTCAAGGGATGCCTTCCCACACTTGCATGTAGCCTAGTTGGCAGTGTGCCAACTCTATCTGAAGCCAGCCAGCCATCAAGCCAGACATGGCCCCCATCTGGTGTCCAAACTAGGACCTACAAGATAACCAAACTACTCAAATGCCTTCTCCTCATATGGGAGGCTCACAAGTAGAGTTAGCTGGTTCTCGCGTAGTTACACGAGAGTGGAGCATTGATATCTAACACCCCCCCTCAATGTCCACCCGCAAGTGAGCTTACTTTTTCGACCCAATGCTAAGTCGATGAAGATGCCTCTCCAGCAAGTCTCTTCCAAGAGCCTTTGTGAAGATGTCCGTAGCATTCTCTGTAGTCAGACAATACACCAAGTCGACCTCTCCATCCATGATGAGCTCGCGTACAAAGTGATATTGAGTCTTAATGTGTTTTGTGTGAGCATGGAACATCGGGTTCTTTGCAATCACCATGCAACTCTGATTGTCACATGATAACTGTGGGGGTTAAACGTCACTGTGCCTTTACCCCAGTTATGTACAATACTCAAACACATATATAAATGAATGAAAAAGAAGATTAGGGTGGTTCTGCACCCACTAAAACATGTGTGGCTCTCTGTCTCTGTCTCTCTCTCTCTCTCCTTCTTCCATTCTTGCTTCCATTGAGAGCACTCTCAACTGGTATCAGAGCCCGGGGGATCTAGCTGAGCATGCATGAATGCTTGGAAGCTCAGCAGCTCTGTGGGAGGAAGGAGAAACTCTATGGGAATCTTTGTGGGCGACTTTACTTGCATCCAAGTGTGCAGAGACCTTGGAGGAACCTTTGGAAAAGTTACTTTGGTTTTGCGAAGTGGTTTTGAGAGCCTGTTAAGTGCTTTCAAAGAAAAAGTCGTTTTTTGAGCTTTTCCCTGTTCCATTCGATGACAGAGACTCCGTATTGACTTGTAGAGGCAACTATTGCTTGCTTTTGGTGTCCACTTCACTTCAGGAGCTTGGAAACACCTTCATTCTTGAATATGGGATCATTTCATTGGATTTCTGACTCACTGTGTCAGTTTCTGCGTTTTTTGCCCGGGTGTTGGAACTCAAGTTTGGAGCAACCATTTGCAGATCTATCAGTTCCGATGGACTCAGGAGGTCCTAAAACTTCTATGTTGCTCATCATTCGCACTTCGGTGGAGTTTACAAACAGCTTTGTTTCCAAAAACGTTTTTCAGTCCGTGTGTTGGACCCAGTGATTGAGACCACGGTTTCTAAAACCGTCTGTCCCATTGCGTTCCGGACGCCCAAAAACCCCTACTTGTTAGTTCTTGCACAATTCGGTGGAGGATTTTCAGAGTTACAGATATTTGTGTATTCAATTTCGTCTCTCTGTCATGCATTTTTCATTCTAAGGTTTTGAAACCTTAGATTTATGCCACATGGCAGTGGATAAGTGTTGACTCCCATTTCTCACTCATCGGTTGGGATTTTGGAGTTCTGGCAGAATAGAGATATTTGCAGATTTTCTTGCTGATTCCGATTATGCAATGGCGCCCATGTTTTGAGGCATCTCATGTTCTATTTTCAGTAGCGGTCATTACCGTGGGACTATGATTTCTTGAGCATACCTTATGCAGATCACTCTGGTTGCAGTTTGAGCAGTGTGCGCTCATTTGTGGTGTGCATTGGGTTGCAGTGGATGATTTATAGGCCATTTGGATGCATTACGGTCCTTATTGGATGTGCTGATAGGCCCAAATTGCCTTGTGGGATGCTATTTTTTATGGACGCTTTGCACATGGATGCTATTTTATGCTGAGGGACAGCTTTGACACATTGCAGGTGATGCACTGATAGTGTTATGCTCTCTTGGATGAGATATTATTGATGCATATGCCAGTGGACGGTGTTTATGCTTGAGTCATTTGGCACTTATTGGCATTTTCTTTTGGGCCAGATTTGCTCATATGGATGCATAGTATATGCACATGAGTCAGATGCATCTTTTGATGCTTTGAGCTTTGAGCTTTGGTGATATTTCACTCTATTGTGGCATACACATTTGGGTGCACCTGGTATTTGGTGTGATTCTCTCTTGCAGGCACTAGCATTTGGGATTTTGTTTCATTTGCATCATGGCATCCTCTTCCATGTCTAAAAAGGAGTTTTTCAGCATGAAAAAGTTTGATGGGACACTTTTCTTTGTGGAAAGAACAAATAAGGGATGTGCTTATTCAAAAGAAGCAGATTAAACCCTTGGCAGGGATTGAAGCTAAGCCTGCAAATATGTCTGAGGATGATTGGAATGAGTTGGATGCATTTGCAAAGTCTACTATTAGACTTCATCTTGCAGAGTCAGTTTATTTCACAGTAGTAAATGAGCAGACTACAGAAGATTTGTGGAAGAAACTACGTGCCACCTATGAGAAGGAAACTGCCTCTAATAAAGTTTACCTCATGAAGAGGTTGTTTGAGCCGCAGATGAAGGAAGGGGTCTCCATTGCTTCTCACTTGAATGAATTCAATATTATTTTCAGCCAGCTTCAGGCTCAGAAGATGAATTTTGATGCGGAGACTAAGGCAATATTTCTCTTATGTTCATTGCCATCCTCATGGGATACCTTCTGTACAGCTGTCAGTAACTCTGCACCTGGTGGAGTACTGAAATTTGATGATGTTGTGGGTAGCTTGTTGGCCGAGGAGATTAGACAGAAGTATATGGATGGCAACAAGCAGGATGCAGCCTTAAATGTGCAAAGGGGCAGATCACACTTCAGGGGGAAGTCCCAAGAAAGAGGGAAGTCACGTAGCAAATCCAGGGCACGGAACATTGAGTGTTACCATTGTGGCAAGAAGGGCCATATGAAAAAGGATTGCTACAAGCTAAAAGAGAGCAAAAGGATAAGAAAAAGAATGCAAATTGGGGTGCAAATCAAAAGGAAGAGAGTCCAAGGGAGGACAAAGGAAAAGTGAAGATCGAGGAGATCAATGCAGTCACACATGATAGTGACAATGACATTCTCTTCATGTCTAGTTTATCTGCAGAGTTGCTTACCACTTTAGATGATGCATATTCCCAGGATTGGATTTTGGATTCTGGTGCTTCATTCCATGTTACTCCCCATAGGGAATGGTTCTCCACTTATGACAGTGGAAAGACAGGTTGTGTGCATCTTGGAAATGACTATGCATGTGACATAGTGGGAGCAGGTGACATAAAGTTTTCTTTTGCAAATGGGTCTGCATTTATTTTGAAACATGTGAGACATGTGCCTAAGTTGACCAAGAGTCTTATTTCAGTGGGTCAGCTAGATAATGCTGGTTTTCACACCACTTTTGGCTTTCAGAGTTGGAAAATTCAAAAGGGCTCTATGCTTTTGGCCAGGGGTGCCAAGTGTGGGACTTTGTATCCCTTACATGTATCAGGGGTATTTGATCATGTTGTTCCAATAACCGAGCAGCCAAGCACTTCTTTGTGGCATTGCAGGTTGGGGCACATGAGCCAGAATGAATGAAACTCTTATGCCGTTTGGGTTATGTACCGCATTTGAGTTTCTCTGATTTTGAATTTTGTGAGCACTGTCTCTATGGGAAGCAGACTAAATCAGCCCATAAAAGAAGGGGAAAGAAAGAGTTTGAAATGCTTGATTTGGTGCATTCAGACGTATGTGGTCCCATGCCTACACGGTCATTAGGCGGGGCTGAATACTATGTGACATTCATTGATGATGCAACTAGGAAAGTGTGGGCTTATGCTATAGCTCGGAAGAGTGATGTGTTCCAGGTATTTCAGAAATGGCTGGCCTTGGTTGAGAATCAGTCAGGTAGAACGCTTAAAAGCCTACGGACTGACAATGGTGGAGAGTATCTCTCTCATGACTTTCAACATTTCTGTGATACACGTGGGATTAAGAGGGAGCTCATATCCCCTCATACTCCGGAGCAAAATCCAGTTGCAAAAAAGATGAATCATACCATTCAAGAAAGGTTGCAATGCATGCTTTCCAATGCAAGTCTTTCTGGTGGTTTTTGGGCTGAGGCAATGAAGACTGCAGTACATGTGATCAATAGATCACCTAGTAAGAGTTTGGATGGTGGTATTCCTGAAGAGGCATGGAGTGGCAAGAAGCCCTCTTACTCTCTTTTGCATATATTTGGTGTGAGGCATATGCACATGTGCCAAAAGAGCTTCAAAAGAAGCTAGATCCTAAGTCTAGGAAATGCATCTTTCTGGGTTATGGTGAAAGTGGAGAGATGGGCTATCGTCTCTGGGATCCAGAAGCAAAGAAGATCATACACAGCCATGATGTGGTCTTCAATGAGAAGAAGATGCATAAGGCACCCATGAGGGATGTGGAAATGATGAGAATCACTTTCCAGGATGTGAATCCACCTACCTATGTTGATAGACAGTAAGCTGTCCATGCACCAAATGTGCAAGAAATGGTACCACCAAGTACTCCCACAGGTATACAATCAAGGGTAGATGATGGATCATCTATTGGTGGAAATGATGAGTCAAATGTGGCTGATATGCAAATGGGACAGCAAGCTAAAATGCCCTTGAGAAGATCATCTAGAGTGTCTAGACCACCTAATAGGTTTGTTCCAGGGGTAGACTATGTGATGCTTACTGATTGCGGGGAGCCTTCTTGCTACAGAGAGGCTATGATGCATGAGGATCAATGCAAGTGGGAGTATGCTATGCAATCAGAGATGAGTTCACTTATGAAGAATAAGACTTGGGACTTGGTTTCTTTGCCACATGGAAAGAAAGCATTGCCATGTAAATGGGTCTACAAAATGAAGGTCACAAGTGATGATGTGCCTAGGTACAAGGCCCGATTGGTTACTAAAAGGTTCAAGCAAGAGTAGGGTGTGGACTTTGATGAGATATTCTCTCCGGTTGTGAAGATGACCACACTTAGATGCATGCTTGGACTAGTGGCATCGGAGGATATGGAGCTTATGCAGATGGATGTCAAGACAGCTTTCTTGCATGGGGATTTGCATGAGGAAATTTACATGGTGCAGCCGGAAGGCTTTGAAGAAAAGGGCAAAGAGCATTCAGTTTGCAAGCTAAAGAAGAGTCTCTATGGTCTTAAGCAAGCTCCTAGAGAATGGTATCAGAAGTTTGATGCTTTCATTCGGTCCCAGGGTTTTAGAAGGAGTGAAATTGATCACTGCCTCTACACTAAAAGGGCTAAGGATAATAGCCTGATAATCCTGGCACTATATGTGGATGATATGCTATTGGCTAGCAAGAATACTTATGAGCTAGATGCATTAAAGGCCAAGTTGCATGAGGCCTTTGATATGAAGGATTTGGGACTTGCAGGTCATATTCTTGGTATGCGCATCACGCGTGATCGGAGTAGGAAACTCCTTTGCCTTTCACAAAAAGAGTATGTTACAAAAGTATTGCAGCGTTTCAATATGGAGGGGGGGAAGGCAGTGAGTACTCCATTGTCTCCATATGTGAAACTGAGTCATACAGATAGTCCCAAATCAGATGAGGAAAGGGCCATGATGGCCAAGGTTCCTTATGCATCAGCAGTTGGGAGTCTTATGTATGCTATGATAGCTACTAGACCAGACATTGCATTTGCAGTGGGAGTTGTTAGCCGGTATATGGCTAATCCAGGAAAGAGGCATTGGGAGGCAGTTAGGTGCATCATGAGGTACATGAAGGGTACCAAGGAGATGTGCATTTGCTTTGGTAAGGGAGTACTTGGGTACCCAAATTCAGACTATGCAGGGCATGTGGATAGTAGGAGATCCACTTCTGGTTATGTGTTCACCTTTGCAGGTGGTGCAGTGTCATGGATGTCTCGTGCACAGAAGTGCGTGGCTTTGTCTACCACAGAGGCTGAGTATGTTGCAGCCACAGAGGGTTGTAAGGAGGCTATATGGCTTGATCGGGTAGTGGGAGATTTGGGGATTCATACAGGTGTACCGACATTGCATAGTGATTCCATGAGTGCTATTCAGCTAGCACGGAATCTGGTCTTTCATGCAATGAGGTCAGGTAACATTTCATCAGGGAGGTACTTGAGGACAAGCGCATAGAGCTTGTCAAGGTTCATACAGATGATAACCCTGCAGATATGCTGATGAAGAGTCTACCTAGTCAGCGGTTTGAGTATTGTCATGTATTGATGGGCATTGGATAGTATACTCACTAGTTGTTCTCCCTTAAAGACACATTGTCCTTTAAGTGGGAGGTTGTGGGGGTTAAAGGTCACTGTGCCTTTACCCCAGTTATGTACAATACTCAAACACATATATAAATGAATGAAAAAGAAGATTAGGGTGGTTCTGCACCCACCAAAACGTGTGTGGCTCTCTCTCTCTCTCTCTCTCTCTCTCTCTCTCTCCTTCTTCCGTTCTTGCTTCCGTTGAGAGCACTCTTAATAACTGCATAGGCGCAGTTGGTACTATCTGTTGTCCTACATTGGCTGGATCCAGTCTCGCAACTGGCCTCACGTCTGCCCTAGTAGCAGTGTCCCAAAGCTCGTATGCATTTAGGATGGTCTTTATCTTGAAGTTCCAGAGTGGATAGTTAGAGCCATCCAACTTTCCGCTTTCACCAAACGGTGGGATTCGCAGTCTTGCGGGCTGGGCCATCTCTCACAATCTGCTTGCAAACAAAAACACACTACCAAATCTTCTTGCTAGAGTCCAGGCTCTGATACCATGTAAAAAATAATACAACATCTATGCTCAACAGATAACAGGATCTCGTATGCAAGAGAGAAAACAAGATAGTATGGAGAATCAAAAATTTGATTACTATAGAACTGATACAATAGATGGCGCTGCCTCCCAACTGTGCGCTCCTGTGAAAGAAGCTTCGATGGCATGCTAGAAACAGTAGAAGACGCAGGTTGGATGCTAAGGAATCAAGGTTACTGTAGCCAGTGATGAAATGGGCTTCATGGGCTTGCTCTTATATAGCCACTAGTCATAGTCGGTTAGGCTCAATTGGGTGACTGACCCAGTCCGCCCAAAATGATCGACTGGGGGTCGGTCCCGAAATAGGCCACCGACCATATGATAGAACCGGTGCACAAAATAGAGCAACTGACCTACGAACGTTGTTCGACCCAGAGCCATTTGGGATTATCTGAGGCTCCAAACGAGCCCCGCAACCTGAGAGTGGGTTGCCTCGAGAAATGCTCCGTCTACCCTCAGTGCGGTCAGTCAAGGGATGCTTTCCCACACTTGCATGTAGCCTAGTTAGCAGTGTGCCAACTCTATCTAAAGCCGTCCAGCCATCAGGCCACACATGGCCCCCATTTGGTGTCCAAACCAGGACCTACCGGGCAACCGAGCTACTCAAATGCCTTCTCCTCATATGGGGGGCTCACAAGTAGAGTTAGCTGGTTCCCGCATAGTTACACGAGAGTGGAGCATTGATATCTAACAGATATTGCATCTTTTTAGACACCCATGGGACAGATGCATTAGCTAAGGGGAAATTTTCCAGAGGAGAATAAGCTTAGTGGCCTCAAGTCCCATGATTGGCACAAGGTCTTATAGGTATTCTACATGTTAGCTTCAAAGAAGAGTACAACTAAGATTGTGATTCTTTCATGTAACTTATATGATTGTGATACATTGTTTTAACTCCTTTGTTGCTTGGGTAGTTTATCCTCCCAATTACAATGAGAGGATGCTTATCAGAAGATAGAAAATCTATCTACAAGATCAGTTGCATTGTTAAGTATGCTTACTATCATATCACCTTCATAAGATATCATACAATTTTAAATGATCGATAGAAAATATTGAATCTTACGGGTGCATGTGTAATAGGTGGATCTCACAAAAAGAGATATCTATATCAAGCATCTAGAGGGATAAGGTGGACTCCATTGAAGCTGTGTGCTTGCTTGAGAAGTACTTTCCCTCAAGCATTATGATGAATCACGTGCACTTGCTTATACACATTGTTGATGAGGTCGCAATTGCAAAAACCATTCATAGTCATTGGATGTATTTCCTTGAATGGTTTATGAAAACTTTGAAGGGATTTGTAAAGAGCTAGACCTGAAGCAAGCATGGAGGAGGGATGGCTTGTGCAAGAGTCATTAGTATACATCACAGAGTTTCTTGTATCCATGGATTTTGATATGCCACATGCTTGGACCATCAAGGATGATGATCATGTCATTACGGAGGCTCCCTAAGGTAAAGGCATCTGCTATCTAGCATAGAACATATGCTAACATAGAGGATATACTTCCTAGCATCTAAGATATGCTAACCAGCATACAAGATATGCTAACCAACATGCAACATATGCTAACCAACATTCAACACGTGCTAACCAACATACACCTTAGAGCATACAACAAGCTACAACATCCTACCTAATATGCTACCTAGCATACAACGTATGCTGTTAAACGTATGCTAACTAGCATATGCTAACATACAACATATTCTAACTGGCATACAACATATGCTAACATACAACACATGCTAACTAGCATACAATATATGCTAACTATGCATGGAACATATGCTAACTAGCATGTGCTCATGGACAAATGGACATGCCCTAACTAGCGTATATAATATGTGCTAGCTAGCATGAAACAAATGCTACAAAGCATATGATAAATGCTAACTATTATATGTAAGAGAAAATTAATGATGCATTTACTTGCTCTCCAAGCCATGCTAGAATGCATAGTCTATGAAATTGCCGTAATACAATCAAGATATCTGCATACACCACCAATAGAGCATGTAGTTGCAAAGAAAATGGCATGGTATGTGTGTCTGTATGGTAACATTACCAGCATCAAGGTCTCCTCTAGATTGAAAGCCATTGCGCAACCAACACAGTTTCCTGAATGAGTTAGGTTGTCTGCATGACTATTAATAACCAGAGAAGGAGCAGATGGGAAAAGGAAAGCTTGGCACCTTGCTTGCACTTGGTGGAGCATCTCCAAAAGCATTGCATGTTGCCCTTCCAACTCCTTCATGAGGTGAGACAGTAGCTCCACATCAGCCTGCAATACAAAAACCATGCAAAGGCAATAAATTTATACACATACATATTACAATCGAAATAGAGAAACCCAAAATTGATAAAAGTACCTCAATGAGGAACATGGTATCAGAGTCATTTGATCCTCCTCCAAGCAACACCAACGATGACTGATTTTTTGCTATCTGCACCTCAAGTTTATATCTCTCAATGGAATTTTCAAGAGGCAAGGAAGCCAGCTTGGCTTATGCTGATAGAACCTGAGCTTTTAAAATACCGAGGGCTACACCAACTTTCTCATTGCTCATCTACCAAATCTTTGCTTCCTCCATTGTATTTTGCACAATTGCATTCTTTGTAGTGTCTTTTCTTCTTTCTATGTCTTCAATTAATGCTTTAATCTTCAAGGCCTCACCTTGTGGCATGAAACCTACACTCAAACTATCACTCTTTGTTACTGCTATTGATTGAGGAGTTTTTTCAATTTGGAGGTGCCCCTATTGACTGAGGAGTTTTTCCAATTTGGAGGTGCCCCTCCATGCTATCCTCCGAGGCATAGCCTAGGGTGCCATTTCTCATCTTCCAACGCATATAATGGCTTTCAAAGTACCCCCCTTTTTTCATCTTGTTGTTGTACTCCTCAACAACAATAGCCCAAGCAAAATGCATGGCCTTGCCTACATTCAAAACTATAGGACTAAATTGGAGCACCGATGCCATTGCAAAAGCAACTCCAACTTCCATGTTGGTAGGACGCTTCCAGTATACCTTGTTGAAAAAAATCATCACGTCCTCAAAAAGTGTTGGTTGAATACTATTGCACTTAATCTGATATGCTCAGTTTTCTTTTGTGTGATTGAAGGCAAACAACCATTTGTGTTCTGAGACATCACTTTCCTTTAATAGCTTTGGACCCTCGCCTTGTATGTCTAGCCTGTATTGCATGTGAAAATCCTCTTTTGTGATGCAAAAAATCCTCTGTCATGGTAATCCACATTTTTGTCCTTCCACCTTGCTGTGCAAAAAGAAAATATCAACAACTAAGAAAGAGACCCATGCAAACTAAAACAACAAAGAGAGAGATGCAAATACAAAGAGAGAGCTCGAGCGATCAAGAGCTAGAGAGAGATATTGAGACTAAGTGATGGAAGATAATTCTTGAGGAGTCTGCATATTCGTTCCTCTTCTATAAACATGCTTGAAGGTAGCAGGTCTTCTCTTTTCCTCTTGCGCTCCAGTTGTTCTCTGATTCTCGCTTGCTTCATGGTTTCTTCACATGAAAACATCAACAAAAGAAGCATTCAAAGTACTCATTCCACCACCCATGGCCCATCTTTACTTATACTTCATGTGCCACTCATCATCATTCAAATGAGTTGTTACTGGAAAATACAAAATACGTGTAAAACAACTAAAGGGCTGACTTGTATGCTTGTTACACCACCTCTTGAAATGTGCTTACAAGCATAAATAACATAGCATGTTAACCTGCTTACACCCATAGATAGATAGATAGATAGATAGAGATATATAGATAGACACACAGAGAGAGAGAGAGAGAGAGAGAGTAATTCCATTTAATCTTCTATTTTAGACATGATTACAAGAGAGCCTACCTAAACACAAGTGGAAGATCAATTTAACTCATTGTAGTGGTGGCAATATGGTGTGGTTGAGGACCTTGTACCTTCAAAATCATTAGACATGGCTAGAAGGTCCCCTACCAAAGCACAATTGTTAGAGTGGCCAAAGATGCTATATATGCAATATGGCAAGATAAAAAATAGTGATGTAGACTAGGCTCTCCTCCTTGGATCCCCCCCTTGCTTCTCCTCTGCATGACTCTAACCTGAATCCAAAGGACCTGGAAAAGAGTAATGTGGAGATTTTTAAGGAGGCAATTGAGTCAATGGAGAAAAGGATTGAAACAAACAAGCTCAACCAAATACCCACTCCCACACACCCTTGGATCTCGGGGCCTCTGACCCCCTACCCATAGCTCCATGATTAGGGGTGTTAGATATGCTCAATGCTCCACCCTCCTAGTTATGGAAGCCACTGATAGCAAATTTCTCTTGATTTGTGGAACAAGGGCTATTAAAGAGAAACAATCACACCTACCACGGGCTCACAAGAGGATTGGAAGAAAACCGAGTCTAAATTCAAGAAGATGCCAAACTTGCACAAGCAAAAGCATGAGGCTATTGCAACAAGGGTGGAGAAATTAGAATAATCCCACTTGGATCAGGTGGCAAGATTGAATTCACAACATACTTTGTAAGACCTCTAAAGCTTTATTATTGCAGAAACATAATAATGATTGGAATTTCATGCATTTTACTTACATTGTGTGTTGTAATTTTAGCGCCAAGATGTTCCCAAGGTGTGAACAAGGATTGCATGGAGGAAGAGTACATATTAATATGTCATACAAAAATGGGACAAGTGCATCATTCGTGAGAATAGAGAATTGTAGAGAACCTACTTAATATTCTCTTTATTGATGTAAGTGAAATTTGACATCTATGCTATGCTTCTAATTATAAACCTTTCATGAAAATTTCCTTGCATTATCTTGAGATATGCATCTTTCAAGACTAGAAAGAAGTCCAAGAGCCACATGCTAGACAAGCTCATTCATCGCTTGGGTATTTTATGAGACATGAGGTCTTGCTTTTGGTAGGGGGTACCTCAAGTCAATCCTCTTTCACATTTACGGTGTGGGATAGCAACAGACTATAGAGATGGGAGGTTGAAATTTTGGAGACTTTGGAGGTTGTACACCTTTGAGAGTTAGGATAGTAGCTCAGCATCACCATTAGAGGAGGTGGTACATTGATCCAAATCTATGAACAACAAAGGAAGAGCCTTGGAGTTTCTAGGCTTGGGGGAGAAGACCCAAACCCAAGAAAGTGGTTTTGGGGAGACCCTTCCATTCAAGATTCCCCCGAGATATCTTTTTTTAGCTATTTAGTGAGATTAGGTAGCTCTTAAGTAGGAGGATCTAAATGAGGAGGATTGATGGCACATGAGCCGTAGCAAAGCATTAGCACAAACAAAGACTCTCTCAAACACTTCTTGAAAATTTTTCACACAAGCTCTGGGATAGCTACAGGCCAAGGAAGATTTCCCACTTCCTTTGGTTGTTGGCACACAAATCCCTTGTAGCGAGTTGTTGGCTTTGGTTTGGTCATCTTCTAATTACATGCTCATGATGTGGTTTCATAGAGGTGTTTCAAAGGCACTACATTTGGGGTTGCCCATTGGCATCGGAGGTTCAAAGAAGAACTTTGAAGTTGGCCTTTGCTAGGATCTAGGATGAGATGATGGTGATCTAGAGAGCAATGGCTTAGGGTTATAGACAAAGTACGTGCTTGCAGCTACAAGGATATTTACAAGATATTGTCCTTTAGACTGGCAGAGTAGGATTTGACCTTCATCCATACTCAGGACTTCATAGAGACAGTGTGGACACATGGACAAGACATGGACACTATCATAAATGGGAGTTGATATTGAACATCACTACTTGGTACATATGGATAGCTAGGTACCAAGCATCATTTCTTGGTACATATGGACAGCTAGTACAAGCAGGCCCCATAGAGCAAAAAACCACATTAGCCTTGGAGACACTCGCTAGCATTTGGTGGGATATCATTTGTACTCTCAAAATTGATAGGATAGACTCTAAGGAGACTAGGCATAGGACGAAGTCTTTTCTCAGTATATGGGAGCAAGGCCCTTTCCTTTATTTCATAATGGTGGTATATTATGGTATTATCAACCACCAAAATGGTTACTTGTTCAGCGCTTTACAGAGATAATCCCCATAGAGTGGCCAGCCATGGGGATATCCTTGTTTTTCTTTTTCTACCCTTCATTGGGGAGTTTTCTATTCATTAGCATCCATGTCACTAGGGGGTTCATCAATAGAATGTTCTTTTCTCTCTTTTTCTTAAAACACCAAAATTTTTTCCATAGCTTCATGATGTGAAGAAGTATAACCCCTATGAATTTGTCCTTGTTTGAAGTTGTTTACAAATACTAGATTTCTTTCAAATTTCACCAACCATTCAAAACCTTGGGGTAAAAATCCAAAGGAGACCTATGAAAGTCTAAACATTGGGTCATAAAGTAAACCTTTGGTCTATGCAATGTCTATAACCACTAATCCCCTATTAATTCAAACCTCTAGAATTAACATTTGAATGGCCTATAATCAAGTCCACATGAGAAAGGCATGGTTTCCTATTTTTACTCAATAAAGTAAAATTTCAAAAAGGAAAGTATCCAAAATGAAAAAATATATCAATTTAAGATCTCTATATTATGAGGGTTGTTTTCATATAAATTAGGACGGACATTTGTTGTAAAATGAGGGAGTCATAGTTATTTTAGTATCGTACCTATACGCCCACACTCTACTTAAGGAAAAAAGAAAGTTATTATATCAAATTTTCAATGAGACATGTTTGTGCACATATATATGAATGTTGCATTTAAAAACTTACGAGTGAGATTCCTTGGGGAACTACATAAGATTAATTTTTATGTGGAAAATGGCTATTTTTTCCCTAAAAAACCCTAGGCAAATACCTCAAGCTATAAACCCTTAGCTTGCAACCACCTTAAATTATAGTTTGAGAAAGTTAAACTATATCAAAGCATAGCTTAAGTAGAGCAAAACTAATGGTGACACCCACTAAGAGGGTGCTTCACACCCATCAATATATCATACATTTTGAAAGTGTATACTTGCATACATGGCATTTTCACATTACATATTAAGGAGGATATATTTTGAGTATGAAAGAAATATGAAAATAGAGGCCCATATACAAAATAATATAAAATGACTTTTTGGTTCTTAGAGTAAATAAAGATGGAAGATTTAATGCAAGTAGTCAAAAGGTTAGGAGATACCTTTTTTTAATATAAATCTAACTATTCCATTGTAAAGTGTTGCAATCTTACCCAACCTAACTAAAAAATAGCCATGTGGGTAGCTTGTATTAGTTCTCACTACCAAAGCAATAGTGTCCATTCCCTATGCAATAATGTCAATACCTATGTAATAGTGTCTAGTACTACTACCTATGCAATGGTGTCCACTACCTTAAAATGTAGGTTCATTTTACATGCTCAAGCTGTTAAAATTTGTGAAGAACACAATATTTGGTACTTGTTTATTTTGCAATCATGGAAGGTAAAAGTTGACACTTGTACAATCCTAACTTTCTTATCAAGCATCTCTATCGATACTAATTTACATCATGCTTGGTGTAAAAAGCTGGATGCTTATGTACTAAAAAAATGTGGATGTGTGATTTTATGACAAAATTGTACCATCTCACTTTCCTCGAGATATACAATGTAGGTATAGGAGTATTTTGATGTCTTAGGAGTCTCCTTCTCTATTCTAAGGATGGATTCGAAGTATTATCCGAGTCAAAGATATCAATGTCAACATGTGTATGGTGCTATCACCTTAGTGCCCTCTCCACCATATTTGAAATGATATTCAAAGAGTGACATGTCTTAAACTAAAAAGTTGTATTCACATAGTTTTGATAAAACAAATGCTCTCTTGGGAAGAAACAAAAAATGCATTCGCACATTTTCGATAAAACAAATGGTGGGTAGAGAAGAAAACAAACGTGTGGGTGGGATGCATCCACAATTAGAGAAGGGAAAAGGTTGGTATTAATCATTGATAGGCCACTACTTTGAAAGTGAAAGATTCCTAAGTCCAATGGATGGGAGGTGTTGAGATATATCGAAAGGAATTGTATTCCAAATAAAACGAATTTAGAATCTACAAGTTTTTATAGGATCTCTTCGTGCTTAAAACGGAGCTTCGTTCAAGATTTTGCTAGGATGCGAATAACATGGAAGTTGCCTTCATCTCTATATGACGTAGTTGGGCTGTAAGAGTGTATACGCGATCCCTTAAACTGGACCAAAGACCCGAAAGCATGTCCTGAAACGAGCAATTGCATCGCATCCGCATCCGAACATATATTAACGTTTGGATGCTCGGAAAACGAATAGGTACCTCCGATTAGAACGAGTGGGACTCAGCAAATTCAAATTGTTTTAACTAAAACTCCGATTGCGTGCGGAAGTGCAGGCTACGCTAACGCCTAAAAAGAGAGAGAGAAAGCCAGTGGTGTGGGCACTGTGGGGTGGGGCTCGGGTGAGGAGTGGTGGGCGGATATTGTGAGACTGGAGAGTCTCATTCTCTGGGAAGTCGAGAAGAACAGAAAAGAATTGACAGTGAGATGGGACAGGGCAAGCGTGATCGTGCAAATGGGAGAGGCGGATATGCCTGGCCGATAGGAACTTTGGAATTGAGATTGCAAGTGAAGAAGGGAAGGGGGGTACAAAGGCGCATGGGTGCATTCAGTGCTGGTTGGCATATGACAAAGGCAGAGGGGTCAAATCTAGGAAGTTAATCGGCAAATTTCAAAGCACTAGAAGACTAGAGACTAGAGCCTAGAGGCTTTTTTTTTTTTAGCAAAGAGGACAGAATTTATTAAGAGAGAATATTTACGAAAAAGGAAAAGGCGCTTCGTTGTGAATACCAAAAAAACAAAAAACAAAGGCTAGAGGCTTGTTGATTTTTAGGGGCCTTGGGAAATGGGTCTCATTTACGACCTTGGGTGGATTAATTAGTCATAGTCTAGGGACTAGACTAGGGTGGATAGGTGCTAGGGACCAGTGAGCCCAAGGATTGCTTTTAAGAACAAGACCATAGATTTTATTTGAAGACAAGAGAAGGGCTTTGACAAGACACAAGCATTCAATGATAACCTAGTAAAAGGTGCTCCCTAGCCCCACTCTATTGTTTCCACCATCCCAATTATTCAAACCCTTATTAAGACCTGTTCCCATGCAGCCCAAATGCATGCATTTGGGTGTGGGTTCACTCTAGGTGGAGTTCTATGGGGTGGCCGATATTGCCAACACCGGAGATTCAAAGCCACACATTGGCTTTTTAAAAATGGCCCACCCTCATAGCACTTGCCCAACATGCAAGAATGACCCAAGCCATGACACATGGAGGAGATTACAAAGAGCAGCACATGGAAGACAAGCCCTATGAGAGACAACACATGGACATGTGCATTGGCTCGCATTCTACTCCATCTCTTTGATGAAACATCTAGGCTCAACTTTTGGCACCCAAATAGATCCACCATTTTTCAAAATGCTCATTTGGAGGATGTTCCCGCTTGCCCCTATAAATTGCTCAGGTTGCATTTGTGGGTGGTGGTGGGAAAACGTTCCCACGATTGCTCGAGCTCCCTACTTGTATGTCATCTCTACAAACAAGCTGGGAGCCTTGTATCCTCGAAATGTCCGACTCGAGAGAGGAAACCCGTCTCCAACAGGGTGGTGAAACAAGACGGGCATGTTGGCAACTAGTGGAAAGGGGCATCTTTCAAAATTTCTATCATTCGTTGCACAGGTCACCACCTCTAGCTCACATGTTTGGACTGAATAGGGTATCGCTCTGGCACCAAATGCACACCAGATGCACAGTGTGGGAAGAGGGTGTCCAACAAGGCTGGTTACACACCAAGCAAGGGACGCCCAGTTGTTAAAAAACTACACCAATCAATAAATTTTGGGAGTGGCGAGAGCGGAGCAAGCCTACACACTAGGCGGGGGACAATTTTGATTGAGGGAGCATTCTCCGCCTATTTTCCTTTTTAACTAGGTAAGGGAGCTCCCCTAACCAACTCAGTGCACAAGGGAGCTCCCCAAATCAGCTTTGACTGCACAGGGGTGGCATGGGGTGATATATCATACAATCGTGATTCGTGGGATCCAGAGGAGCTTCTCCCGAAGGTGTGTAACCAAGCACTGGATGATGGCATTTCTCCCCACGCCCACAAACTAGGCAGAGCTGTCACTAACCAGCCTAACTCTCCATCTTGACTCTTTAGTCTATATATCCATGCATGATGCAGCCTTATCTCACTCATTGTGCATTCCGGCTCATTCAGGAAGCAGAGTTTATTTTATATATATGAAGCTCCAAGTTTCAACACACTTGTCGCGTGCAGTTACGTTGGTGGCTTTTACTGCAGCTCCTCCTCGGTGCATGAATATGTATATATAGATACATCTATCATTCAGCTATCATCAATGATCACTGTCGCAATCGGCGCAGCACCGCAGCAGTAAACACTGATAATGTGTGTCTATAAAATCCGGACATTGCCTTTGTTTGGCTGGTATACCAGCCTGGTCAGTGGTAGCCGTTCTCGTGAGCAGCTCCAATTGCGCAAAGAAAACTTCGAGATTTGCGATTTTGAATCCAACGCAATGCTGTTCAGTGTTGAGAGTCTTGATGGATGGATCATTCATTGTCCCGACATAATTTAATATTCACGATTCACACGTCTTCCCTCCGATCTATCCATGATCGAAGTTCCAACTTCCAGCCATCTATCCGTGATCGTCTTGCTTCAAAGCTCACGCGCCCTTCTTGAATGCAACACCCAGCAAAAAGGTCTATCCAGGCTCCACACTCTTCCACCGCCTTCTTGCCTGCCTGCGGCGCGGCAGAGCTACTCATCACTACCACATACAGCACTACTCGCAATGCTACTACAATGCATCTCCGGGCTGCACCTACTTGCTGTTTTTACAGCTCACGGTGAACCGAACTACAACGTCCAGAGTCCAGACTCCAAACTCCTTAAAGATCGGCAATGTCAGACACCTCTAGCTTTGGGCATTGCGCGGCTCTTCGCTGGAACGCGGGTTTTTCAGAGTCTACACTCCAATTTTGTGGGCCTAACGTCTGGAGAGTACCTATGTGCTAGCTCAACCCTTTTTTACTAAACACGTCCAGGCTCCAGCACTCGGCAAGGTTGTAGGCTTTGCCTACTGACGGAAAGCACAAAGACATTGCGAATTCACCTCAAATGCTTAGCGTTCCGTTGCGCGGTTTCGTTATAGTTTGTGTTGCGAATACGTGAAGATATGAAAAATACGAACGCAGTACAAAGGGCGAAACTTATGAATTAAATCCCTTTTTGGACATCACAGCATCTACGAAGCGCATAAAATGTACACACGCCCCTCTACTCTAATCATTCGTTTTAGCGTCATTGAGTAGCACATTTCACCTTGAAAATGAATCGGAAGTCGGAACCCGCAGCGCATCCTACGAGGTTAATTAGATCCCCAATCACCACGGTCGCACAACACCTTCCCCTCTCTAGTCCTTTCTGTTTCCCTTTATCTGAACAAATTTCGCAAGCGAAGAAGGAACAATGCTGGCGAGGGGGTCAGGGGAAGAGAAATCCGAGAAAGTGGGAGACATTCGTAGTGATACACAAGACTCCAACTACAATAACTTCAGTTCATATCGGTCATGATCCAGGTTGGACAAACGCCAAGAAGGCATTCGTCTACATGCTATAAATTTGATGCTCACCTAAAACGCAGTCTACTTCGTTGTCTCAAAGAATAACCAGACTTCTACCCAGCTGAAAAGGTGCATACAAGTTTCCATACTCCAAATTTACCACCGGAAGGCCTAACACGGCACCATCACAGAATCACTTCTCTGAAGCAAACCCTGCTCCTACAGATAGGAGTGTAAATTCTAATGACGGAGAATTTAACTTCCTTCTATACGAACACGTAAGTGACGTAATCGCTATAGGACGACTGCATGAAAACCCAAGTGCAAGGAGGGATCACTTCCTCAAAAAACAGACACGTTTGCGTCTGCGGTGACACAATCCGAAGCAAAACGTGAACCAACCAGCGCATGCGCTGTCGAGTCCAGTGCCATCGTCAAATCAGTATCATTCTCCGGCATCCGCGGTGACAATTGCGCAACCACTCACCATGCTCGATCCCTATGCTTAATGTACAAAAGTTAGACTCTTCCTGCTTGTCAAAACTTTTTCGAGCCATTGCTGTTGTGTTTTCAGTGATATTCACGTACATTTCTTAGCATTGCCCGCATCAACGGAGACATCGAAACGACTTTCCTTCGAAGCTACCGGTGTGCCTTGTCGGGGAGATTCCGATATCAATTTCCATCCCATGCAAAGAGAGAGACAGCCCACAGCCCCATTTCTTACATTTCAAGGATCGCGAGAAGATACGTAGCGCCTTGGTTCACCTTTCATGCTCCGAACTCTATCCGTCGTTGCAAATAGATTTTGGCGTCCAGTCGATCCAGGAACTCTTCTGCAAGTGTATGGGGCCTCGATGTCGGTTCCCAAGGTCTCCTGAGTCAGTTATGCAAAGGGTTCGGACCTGTGGGCACCAATCGCTTCTCGACACCGTATCTCGGATCGATTTCTCCTTCTGGAGGCGGACTACAATCAGAGTGACAACCGCGACCACCCGGAGTAAACTGAGTGTATGTCGTCGGAGTGGCATGGGTTCTGCTCTGGGTAGAATGATCGTGAGAAGCCGTCTTGGCCCTGGGAGTTCGCAGGGCAGGCAATGCGGAAACTTGAGCCAACAGCAGCAAGATGAGCAGGGATTTGGAGAAATTTCCTGCAGTCATCTGCGTAGCAACTTTCCTGCAGGCTTTGGTCATGGGAAGAAACTGCAGATATGACTAAGAAGGTATATGATTCCACTAGCGAGCTGCACGTATGTAAGTGAGCGTTGGGGAAAACGGAAATAAGAGATTGAGAGGGAGCTCTGGAGATCGACCCGGATGGTAGGTGAGCTGGTGATGGCGATCAGAGGGATGCGATCAAAGATACGCAAATTGATATGGGCTGCCAGCACGATGGGAGAAGGAAGCTACACAAAGACAAGCACAGTAGTTAAGGCGGTAGTATATGAAGAAGAGGACGAAAATGGCACTGTGGGATGTACCATGGAGAGGAAGCAGAGGCAGACAGAGGAGCAAGGAAGGACAACATGCAGGGGATGGCCGAGAAGGGATGGTTGATGAACATGAGGAGAAAGGAGACAAAAAAGGCTGGGGGGGATGGAGAAGGGATGGTTGAACATGAGGAGAAACGAGACAAAAAAGGGTGGGAGATCTGGAGGGGAGGAGGATGGGAGGAGGAGGAGGGTGGAGGTGAGGAGAGGTAGAAGAGTGCAAGCAATGGGATTGAGGGTGGGAGGTCCTGAGAGTTAGTGGGAGAAAGCGAGACGAGGAGAAAGAAACGAGCGTGAAGAAGAAGCAAGAGTACGCTGGCAAATATATCGTGTATCCATGACAGCAGCGGAGCCCCCCTCACTCTGTGGGTCTCTCCTCCTCCTCCTCCTCCTCCTCCCTCTCTCTGACTGTGGTGTTGAGTTGTCTCAACACATGCTGTCTTATATTACTTACAGTAGTAGTTCTGTTATTCATTTCGGTAACTGTTGCCTCTTCCTGCCGCCTTTACATGACTGCTTATTAGTACCTCCTGTGATAACGTCTGAAGCAGAACCATCAACATCGAGTGACACTTCAGATGTGGGTCGCTTATTTTTATGCTTTTAAGTACTTTTGTGTATATATTTCAGATGTCTCTTCAGGCCATTCTTTCATAACTACCGTTACCCGCGGTGAAATCTTGCTTGTCCCTTGAGCATTGTTGAAATACTTGTTTGATCCGTTATCTTTCTCCCACTGCTCAATGCACTCTGCACAAGTTCTCGAGACTCGTTAATCTATCTACTGTTACTTAGGTTCAGTGTTGTTCTATCACCTACAAATCCATCCAATTCTACCAATACCCTTGTGCTCCTCCTAATCCAGCCCATATCTCGGCTTGTTAATTTTGGTGGCCCTTGAGCACTGTTGATATGCTTGTTTGATCCGTTATCTTCCTCACATTGCACTTACACAAGCCTTACGTTCTCGAAGCTCGTTAATCTATTGCTTAGATCCAGCACCAAGCATCCACATGCCCTCAATCATCAAGCATCCACAAATCCATCCATTTTTAACCAATGCCTTCATGCTCGTCGTCCTCCATGTTCCAAGCCAGCCAGTAGATATCTGGCATATGTTGATTTTTGGTCACACCTTGGTATGGTGTTGTAACTTGTAACTTGTTTGTTGCCTTATGGACTTTGGACTTTGAAGCTTCATCTGACCGACCGACGGTCTCTCAAGCTAATAATAGGCTCATAAAAATGCCCTCTCTTGTAAGTTGTCAGCCTGCTACTGGCCAGTGGCCGGCCTCCGCTCCAATGCCGCAGTCCTTCCAGCGACTTTTTCCCCCCAACGGCCCCCTTCGTCCATCACGATAGCCGCGCTTGTCATCAGTTGATGCTGAGGATAGTCCCTGGCGCTGCAGCCCTTCCTTTGTTCTTTAAACCTCGATCTACATGCCGTAATTTTAAATCCGACCGTCACATCGATATTAAGTCAACTCAACGCACGACACTGCATGTCCATTGTCGTGAGCTTCTAAAAGCTCTGGATCACACCCAAAGACTAATTATAATAATAATAATTAGCCAGATCCGAGAGCTGATCCCATGTCCTTTACAGCAGAACCCGGTCCCCGTTTCCACACTGTGCCCCGCAATTCTCAGCTTGCAAGTCATCCTCTAGCAGATAATTGAATCTGTGTAGGTCCTCCAAAGCTTTGGCCCCTCGAAAAACATGAATCGAAAGTGAGGTGGAACTTGGGCAGGGCTGGCAATCGTCCCGCTATCCTTCACTATACCATGAATGCTGTCCCGTGGCTCCCTCGCCTTTAGTGACTTGGTCGCAACGCTTTCCTCATTCCTTGCGTGCTTCTTTATCTTGGGAAGCTTCAAAAGCCCTCACAAAATAGCAACGACAATAACCACAACCAAGAGTAGCAACAACAAAAACAATAATAATATCCTTGCGTACGAGCCCATCTTGCATCCCTCATGGAGTAACAATTTTGCAACTTCAAGAAGACGCGCATCTCAATCCCCACGCTCCCATGGCCTACTCTAACTTTCACCCCAAGAAAAATTGGCTCTCAAATTTCCAATAAAAGAGTTAAGACTTTCACTCCAAGAAAATAGCGTTCATAATTTCAATCAAGATGTGCGTTCAATTGCACAAGATTCTCCTTTGGGCACAAAAGCTCACATATGAGCTCCTCTCCGCATTCAAGTCCAAACAAAGACATGGGTTAGGTGAGGCAAAACTTCTTCACATTCCCCATAAGAAAGAATTATTCATGCTATCTTCTAGTGCCATTTAATGCTCATAAATGCATCATGACCACTTTGTAAAAGAATCTCTCTCTCTCTCTTTAGTGCTCATAGACTCATCATGACCACTTTGTAAAAGAATCTCTCTCTCTCTCTCTCTCTCTCTCTCTCTCTCTCTCTCACACACACACGCACACACACACACTTTTCAAAGGATTTTGGGAAGAGGTCTAAGAGTGGCGACGGACTGAGCCCTCTACATGCCACCCACGTGGCCTAATGTCATAGCCAATATAGGAGCCAAGAGAGCACGAGTGGAAGTGACGGATGAAATGAGTGAGAGTGCAGAACGGGCTTTGCATGGCGCATGCTCCGAGGACAAGATAGAAGGCAGGAACGAGGAAGCTCATGATGAACAAGACAACACCTCGTATCTTGAGGTGGTATCCAAGAAGCTTCATGCAGGCTTCTCCCCCCTCGAGGAAGATGAAGCCAAAAAGCTGCTTTAGGCAAAGTGGTGCGCCGCGAGCCAAAGAAGCGACCACAAAAGCCCGATTTGAGACAGGGAAAAAGCATACTATGGCATGTGAGCTTATGGTCGACGACGTCAAGCCTGAGCTGGACCACTTGGCGAAAGGAGGGGTATACCTATTCTTCACAGGAAGGGCCCTCAGTGCAGAAGAGCTCGAACAATTCCTTGCGATGAGTGAGAGATCCCCGCAAATGGGTACATGGGAAAGTTCATGGGAAGAGGATTCTTTCTGGTACGCTGTGTTTCGAAAATCTTTCAGAATAGCATCCTTGGTCGAGCTTTTGCGTTCATAGGAGCCACCGTCTTGGTCATCCCATGGAGTGCCTCGTTTAGTATCGACGAATTTCTCTTTCGAGAGTGCCCGATCAGGGTTGACCTCCCGAACCTCCCCCCGTGGCTTAATAATGCAGTGGAGAAGCTTGCCATAACCCTAGACAAGGTCCTCATGGTCCCACATGCCACGGATCGTAAGCGTGCCTAGATTCTATGGGATAGATCTCAGGATCTACCCGACTTCATCAAAATCAAGTTTTCGGACGGACTTACCCTCGCACAATAAATTAGGTTCGGTCCTTTCCCTAATGCATGTTTCATATGTAAAAAGATAGGACACTTCGCTAGATTATAACCTGAGTGGACAGCGAATTCGGGGCTGGCATGTGGAGGAAAGCGGGATGATTCACCACTGGAGCCCTCGCTAGAGGTCAAATCGATGTCACCGAAAGCCAGTCAGAATGATGGAACAATAGAACATGAGGAACGATGGAGAAGACGAATTCCAAAGCGGACCCTTCGACCCGACAAGAACCATGGCACCTAGTGGTAAAGAAAGGTAAAACAAACATGCTGGTGCTAGACTCAAGCTCCAATGAGTGCTCCCCCAACATCGGCGAACCCTCGACCAGCAGCCCCCCCAACAATGAGCCCAAAGAGAGCATCTCAGATGACATGCACCCTGAGCTTGCCCCCCAGCAGAGGAAGCTAGTGAGGAGACCCTCCTCGAAGCGTATCATAAGAAGAGGACCACGGAAGAGAATACGCACAGGACCCCCAAAGAACTCGAGGAGGCTCGCACTGCTAATTGTAGTATCTCCAAACGAATCAAGGAGGTGGCAAGATCCGCAGGGGCCACCGAGAGAATAGATTCAACTTCATTAAGGATGCATACAGAACTATTTCCCAATAAAAAAGACGAGAAAGCCCAACCGACGAACGAGCTGAAGGGTATCTCAGTGCTATCATGGAATGTGCACGATTGTTGTGATCTAATAAAAAAGAAGGCTTGTCTACTGGTCATCAAGAAGTGCAAGGCAGAGATTATTCTCCTTCAAGAAGTTAAGTGTGGTTCCACAGATCCGTTTTGGTTTGCATGTAAGCAGCTTGGATTCAAGGTGTTCATGAACTGCCCTCACCTCGAGAGAGGGGGTACAGCAATTCTTATTTCCAGCAATTTCAATTCAGGCTTGGTAGCTTTCAACGATGAGGGTAGTGTTCTAACTGTCAAAGTGAAGGATGTCGAGATCTCCTTCGTGATCACAAGTGTCTATGCTCCGAATGACTCCTCCCTGCACATAGCCTGCTGGAAGACCCTTCAAGAGCAGCTCCCCGAAGACCATTTTTTGGCAGCCAGATATTGGAATTTCACCAAAGATCCAGAGGATAGGTTCCATCCGAACTCAGTCAAAGCAGGCGAAGAGAAAGATGCCTAGGAGAATCTCTGCCTCACCCATGGGCTGGTGGATTGTAGAGAGCTGGTGGATGGCTCCCTTGATGGCCACACATAGACCAACTACCAGAAGGGGAAGCTCTGGTGAAGAATTCAGAGCAGCAAGGCTCAATCAATTCTACGCCTCCCATGAAGGATGGTGGTTACACAGTCTAATGCACAAAAAAGTGGTAACCAACACTGGCATTTTCGACCACCTTTCCATCGCATGGAGGTTCAGCTTTCCATGTAAAATGACGAGATCGAAGGACGTCCCATTCATCTTCAACAATCATCTCCTAAACTCAAAGCGAGTCAACTACGAAATTAAGAAGGCTTGGCGTGAAGACCACAAGAAGTACACAGACCCGACCTCCCTCTGGGACGTGGCAGTCAGACGGGTGCACTTAAAAGCCAAAGAGCTAGATAGGGAACAAAAGCAGGACAGAGGACATCACTTTGGCGGCTATCATCCAATCCATTCATGAGGCAATCCAAGATTCGCCAGTGGACTGGGTCCTAACAACTCTCCTAGTGGAATTTGAGACAGCTATGAACGCCAAAGAAATTGAGGACGCGCAGTTCGTGAGGCTCAAAAGCAAACAACTCTAGCTTGAAGTAGGGGACTGTCCTTCAAAGGTTTTCTTCAAAGCATGCAAGCATAAACAAGCAAGAGATCAGATCGACATAATAGAGGACGCTAGTGGTAACATTGTCATGCATTACTAGCATGTGGCAGAGATTTTTCGGCAACACCTGAGTGCAATCATGGGTGAAGCCGAAGATAAGGATGAAGAGTGGTCAGAAAACCTCCAAAAGGCATTTAATGGCCTTGAACCAAGAGTTTCAGAGTATTAGAGATCGTCAATCACCCGGCCCTTCACGACTCAAGAACTTAAAGATGCACTAGATGCCATGGAGAAGGACAAGGCCCTAGGCCCTGATGGCCTCATGTCCGAATTCTACCAGCATTTCTAGCCAGTCCTAAGAGAAGAACTGACTCAGATGATCAACCACGCAGTCTACACAAGTACCCTCTCAAAGGATGTCAATGCGAGGTTGGTCAAGCTATTCCCTAAGAAGCCCAATAGAGTTAAGGTGGGGAACTGGCATCCCATCACCATGCTGAATGTATCCTACAAAATCATGGCCAAAGCCATAGCTGTGAGAATAAGGAACCTCTGCAAGTTCGTGGTGGATCGAGAGCAAAATGGCTTCATCCAAAATAGGGACATTTTCGAAAACATCCTCAACATTGCTCTTGCTATGGACTACGCAAACAAATTGGGCCAACCTTCCCTCTTCTTCGGTATCAATCTTGAGAAAGCTTACGATCGAATCTGCTGGGACTACCTCCTGGTGGCAGTCCTAGAGAAGTTGGGGTTTGGCCAAGGGTTTTTGAATATGGTCAAACCACTTTTCGGCAATGCCTCAGCAATTCTATGTCTAAATGGCAGGGCGGTAGGACGGTATAACCTCAAGAGATCTTCTGACAAGAGTGTCCGCTCGCCCCCCTATTTTTTGCCCTCGCCACTAATCCTTTGATCCACCTCCTCAAGCAAGGCGGAACCTCGGGCCAAATTAAAGGACTAATGCTCCCCTCAGGGGTCAACTTAGCCGCGTAGCTATTCGCAAACGACACTATGGCTATCACGATCGAAGATAAACAAAGTGTCTATCACCTGATGCAAGCTATGGAATGTTTTTGCATCACGTCAAGCTCCAAATGTAGCTGGGTGAAAACCTTCGTCATACGTACAGCCAATAGCCTCCCCCCAGAGTGGCTCAACACCCTCCAGGTACAACAAGTCACAAGAGGAGAAGTAGTCAGATATCTCGAAGCCCCTCTCAGGGTGGGTTGCACCCTCCACCAATGGTTTCATTAGTTTAAGGAGAAGGTTAAAGCCAAGCTTAGGGCCTGGCATAGACTCCCCATGGGCTGGAATGCCCGGTTTCTTATAGTCCAACATGTCCTTGTCGCAAGGACTACCTATGTATCCACAATTTGGAACTCCAAGAAAACACATTGGCTAGAGATAGAAAGGGTATTGCGGGCCTTCCTCTGGGCCGAGGAGGAAAAGAAGAAACAAATGCACTATATGCCTTGGGATGGGATGAAACTCTCGAAAATTCAAGGTGGAGTCAGCCTCCCCAATGTAGGGTTGAAATCGCTGGCCCTCATCAGCAAATGGCTCCTGAGGCTCTTCACCGAATCCCCCCCATGGGTAGAAATCATGAAGTACCTCATAGAGCAAGGCTCAGGTAAAGGTGTCAAGACATGGCTCGAGATGAACTGGTATGATAAGCTAGTCTCAAATTTCCCCTTGAAAATTGCAAGATCGGACCTAGCCAGAGGCCTTGTCGATGCCTAGAAGGTATGCATCAAACACCTCGTGTGGAGCTGCAAGAAAGGTCTCCGTGGTGACGCAAGCCTAAAAGAATCAATTTGGTGGAGTTTAGCCTTCAGAAGCGAGGGGGAAGCTTTCGTGTGGCATGATATCACCCGCACTAGGAATTTGTTCAAGAAAGGATTAAAGGTTTGGCAAGACATCTAGGATGACAAAAAAGCCGACTGGCTCCCCATTGATACTCTCATTGGTAAATACCGCTTTACACATGGGAAGAAAGATCTGTTGACTGTAGTCCTAGAAAGGATCCTCGAGGATCGGCCCTTGAATTACCTAGTCACCCCGAATCATCAAGCATCCCAGTGGCATATCGGAGGAGTCCAATTATCCAAGATTTCGGCCAAAATAACTAACAAAGAGCTCAAGAAGGGTGCAATCCTGGCGAAGGAGTTGAATCGGATCTGGATGCTCAGGATGGGTTAGAAGTGGTGGCGGGCTAGATTTCAGGAGATCTGGAAGAGCTGCAAAATGGAGAAAGCCCGATTCCTCCTATGGAAAATGGCGCAGCAATGGCTCTCAGTCAAGGTCATCTGGCAAAACGAATAAACATGAATCCCTCCTGCCCACTATGTGGCAAAGTGAAGGACCTCATCTCACATACACTTTGGAGCTGCATCACCTCTAGACAGATGTGGTTCAAACTAGAAGCGACAGTGCGGAAGGTAGGTCTTATGGCCAAATTCTTCATCGGATCCAACTGGCACAGAGCTTTGCATGGAAATAGCTCCAGACTCCCTTCCACCCTCGCCATGACTTGGGCATACCTTCGTGCGGTCAGCCTCATGGCCATTTGGGGAACCCGCAACAACATAGTCTTCTGCCACACAATTAGCATCGGCCGTAGGGAGACAGTAATCATGAGAAAAGTGAAGGCCATGCTGAATGACTTTGCTACTATAGTTGCTTCCAAAGACCCAGTGATAAGCACAACCATGCTAGCAATCGAAGCAAATATAGTGGTAGAGTAGAGCTGCTTACAGCGCAGATCAAAAGGGCTAGTCCCCCTTCACGACCAAATTTTGTCTCAGGAGGTTCACTATGTATAAACCCTCTATATCACGTGAGTTCAAGGACTATTTGTAAATTCCCTTATCTGTAAAATTTTCACTAATAAAATGTACCCTTTTTCTATACAAATCTATTAAAAATTTTCAAAATTATTTTAAAAACTCCGTTATGTATATTAATTTGTGTAAATTTTAGAGAATAAAAATATCCTTTTGTTGAACTCACGTGATAGGGTTACATATGATGACCGACCCCCCCGAGAATTTTGTACAGGGTCTTGAGGTCAGGGATTGATCCCCCCTCTTTTTGCTAATATACATATCCCTTTTTGTTTATTATTTAAAAAATAAAAAAATAAAAAAAGGATTTCGCTTATTATAGTATTTAGAAAAGGGTTCTTTGAAGCTTAGGCATACACCATATACTTAATGAATAAGGGGTATTCATGAGCCATTTCAAGAATTTAGCATGCATACATTGAGGTTTGAAGTCATTTTAAGGGGCCAATAATGCATATGTTCAGGGCTTTGTAGGGGCCTACTTGGAGAATGCAAAGGGCTTTTCTAAGAAAATGTATGCATGTGGAATTGTTTACGTAAACTAAATTATCCCCCTTCATATATATGAGGGCTTAAAGGCATTCAAGAGTCCAACGATGCATATGTTAATGGTCTTTCTAGGGTTTGGCTATGCATATGCAAAGGGTTTTTCTAGGGGTCATGCATGCACATGGCATCATATATGTCCCCCATGAGACAAAACACATACTGTTGACAATTGCCACCTTCACAAAATAATAACAACAAGGAGTTAGAAGAAAATGAGTCAAATGTAGAGCTTTTTAGCATTCATGTTTATCAACATTCTAATAAAAGGAAGAACCTAGTAGTTCCTTCCTAATTTCCTAAGTAACACATCTTATGGCATAAGAGAAGTGGCATAAGAAAATTCATGTAATTTGGACCTCATTAGTTCTATGGATAAGATGGAGGAAAAACTTCAGTGGGTCAAAATAAGGGGTCCAAGATCATTTTAATCATGTTCAAAAATTATGATTCAGCATAGAGTGAAGGGAGAGTGAAGGATGGTTTTGATAACTAATAAGTCCAGCATCAGACGATCGATGGTTTTCTTTCCCGAAAGATAGTATGCTAGGTGAAATCATTCACAAAAGTAACAAAATATGGATAATCTCAAATTGGAAAGTTAAACAAATTATTCCTTTTTTCTGATCCAATATTCAATTGCCATAGACTCAGGAATTAGCCTTTTGTTGATATTTTATGTAGCTAAGAGTTGTTTTCTTTAACTTGTCAGCTTGTTTTAGGGGTTGGTCAAACCCAAAGAAAAATCCCAAGGATACAAAAAGACAGGGGCAAGGCTAAAAGACAACAAAAAGGGGCACATGTCCAAAGGCTATACTACATTACAGCCTATTACAAGCTTCTAGATATCTCAAGTAGAAGGGCCACCAGACGGTCTTTCAAACTAATCACCACACAAAAGTCTATCAAGACTCTTTTCATCAAAGCAACAATCCAAGGCCCTTTTACCACCCTACCCACCCTCATCATCAAAGGTAACCTTATTGCACACACCCTAAATGGCTAGAAAGCTTAGTTCCCTCAAATAAAATGAAGCCAATACCACTGTGGATGATAGACCTTATGGGTCCCAAACTAATACCAACCTCAACCAAACTTACAGTGGGACTAGGACATCAATCCAATCTGGTATATTGCCTTTACCTTTTCCACGAGTTGCTCATTACCACACTCTGAAAATAAGTGCCTTACACTCTTTATAGCACACATAAACAGTGGGCATACCAAAGAGACCTTGACCAACTTTGCCTCTTACTAGCAACCAATTCTACCATAATAAGTTTTAGCTTTCCTGCCATGTGTCAACTTCCAAATATGCACTTGTCTCCACCTCACTCCACACCACATGCACCATCTCTCCTTTACCCTCACCATCAATGATCTATTGAAAAAAAATTAATTTTTAAGACAATAATAAATATTCACATAAGTTTTGCATGTCATTATCAATTTAACATAATCATGCTCTAGATACACATGATCATATGCTTATTTACAAAAACTTTGTCAAATTACTAGCCCATTAATAAGCAACTCTTTTTTCTTTTACCATCACTACATGTTAAGACACTAATCCAAATATTATGAACATAGATCTTCAAAATACAAGTATAATGGACACTACAAGGTATTGTTTACACTTATACCAATGGAAATTACACTTTCTTTTAATGGTGCAATAGTATTAGTATTGGTATATATGGACATTAGTAATCATCAGCCCCACTATCGTATGTGTTTTATTAGAAGGTAAGAGTTACAGCATGCCATCCAATGTAGGAACGTGCAAAATTACCTAAAACTCTCAAATCATAATGTTTTATCACAAAATTTTCCTTTTGAAGAGGGTAGTACAAAATTTGAAGATGATATACAAAATGGAAAAATTGTCAAAGGTATGCTACATACAAAATGGCAAAAGTACTACTAATCCTTCTCCGAACTACTAGACTCGTCCCTTGCTTGGTCCCTCGGCCTCTCTATCTCTGCCTGATCCCTTGCCCTCCTCTCTCTCCCTCGGGTCTCCACCTATAAGCTCCTCCCCTCTATGTTGCCTAGGGTTTCCACATGGCCATCCTAAGAATGAAACAAATCAAAAAATGAGATTACATCTTAATTGTAAAATCAATGGTACGATCAAACATGCTTGAGAAAAACGATGATTGGAGTAGACTTACATGCCAAGTAGCCACCGTCACCCAATTGATCTCATATCCCTGACACTCCAACTCCTAGAAAAATGGCCTCGCCCTTACTTTTCATGAATACCTATACTCCCTGTCTATAGGAGGATGACCAATCACATTTCTTCATTGTTTTTTGTATTTCCACATTTTTTCTGCATTTCCACACTCTCTTTTGTATTTTTGTATTCTTTCTACATTCCCACACTCTTTCTTGCATTTTCACATTCTCTTCCATATTTCCACATTCTTTTTCGCATTTTTGCACTCTTTCCTGCATTTCCACATTCTTTTTCACATTTCCACATTGTTTTTCGTATTTCCACATTCTTTCTGCATTTTTGCACTCTTTCTCGTATTTTTGCTTTTTTTTTCTCTCTTTCTCTCTTTTTCCTCTGCTCTCTTTTCTACATTTTTGCATTTTTTTTCTCTCTTTCTCTCTTTTTCCTCTGCTCTCTTTTCCTCTCCACTACTCTTTTCCACATTCTTTTCATCTCCTCTTCTCTTTTCTCAACTTCCCTCTCTCTTCCATTCCTCTCTTCTTATTTTTGCATTAATTAGCCTTTTTGCATTTCTACAATTTTCTTTGTTCAGCTTTCTTTTTTTGTTTGGGTTTCTATTTTATTTATTCAGCATGGATTGACAGCACATGTCTTTTGCCTGAGAGCATAGTCCAGGAGCTCTAGGGGAGGCCATGGCCTCATGAATCCCGAGGACTTCATAGTGCATATGACTCCAACCAACGTGGAGAGATACTCACTTCTTATCCGATCTCGGATGACCTCAACTCATGCCTTTCCTAGCACATTGGGTCTCCCTAATGCTGAAGCATTAACATTGCCTACCTGACAAGTGTTGCTTGTCACATTTAGTCAGACATTATCAACCTAGAAGCTAGCATCCTGCCTTTAGGAAGACTAAGAAGGGTAGTTATTGGGGTGGAGCTATAGTCCTAGAGATGTGGATGCCTCTCCACCCCTCCCTCTGCCAACTCTTGCTCCACCACACCTAGCTAGACCCACTCTCCCTAGAAAAATTAGGAGGGGATCTTGTTGTGGTGGGAGTGAAGACATAGATGAGTCTGCACATTCCTGCCTCCCCCACCATACTACTGATATTTTTATGCTTTGTGATGTGATCTATGCATGCCTTATAATGACCTTTTATGTATGCATATAGCACTTGCTATAAGTGGGTACCATGCTTGTCCTATTTGTGGTGGCAGTTTGAATGAGCTTCCACGACACTCTAGACACTTATTTGGCATGGTGGACTTGGCTCAAAATGAAGCCATTGATGTAAATCCTACTGATTGATTCTTTTGCCATCAACAAGGCTTTTCATCTTTGCCCCTTTCACTTTTATAGTGGCATTATGTACATTTGTATATTGAATTCACCATGAATACATGAGTATTTTGATCTCAAACTTGGTGTACATACTCTTATATTTTTATCTTTCAAATGATAAAACTTGTAGCAAAAATTTATTTCAGGTCTTATTGCAAACAACGTTCTATAATTTTGTCAATATGGAAAATTTTTACCAGTGTTGGTATATACCAACACTAGTAAAACTTCTTCAGATAGTGTCGGTATATACCGACACTATCAATTAATGTTGGTATATATTTGACACTCTTTAGTGTCGATATATACCAACATCAATATTGATAGAAAAACCACCCACATGTCGTACGAATGGTTTTTACACCCTCGCACGCTAAACATCAATAGGAAAATGTTGAAAAAGAATGAAGGTAAAGTAGTGGGAATATCTATTCTCACACCCTTGTCTCAAGAATGTGAGCAAAAGCTATGAGATTTGAACATGTTTTTTGGATTTTACACTAATGAACCCTTTAATAGTTTGAGCTTAGGCTTGGGCCCATTTGGGTTTGGGTGAGACTAGTTGTAGTGACATTGCTCAAATTGAGGTGTATATGCTTAAGTCTTTGGATGCACATCCACAATTCAAGATTGGATAATGATAGTGCAAGCCATAGTTTGTGCGCTACTAATGGAAGTATGTTTCATGTTGTTGTCAACATCGTGTGGACTTTAAGTTATGGTGTCTTTCTTCTATTATGGTCACTGTGTGATGATTCCCATTTGCTAGCCCATGTAGTTTCATTCACTATTTATTACATAGCTTCCCAAGCTTGATCAAGAGGCAACTAAGGCATAGATAGTGCATTAATAGCATTATGAGAATGTCATATATCAACAAAATGGTGGTGGCCAGTTTGAGAAGTTGTAAATCATCGAGGAATAAGCTCAACATGTAGTGTCTGTTGGTACCTATAGAGTGAAGGTTATGACATCAACAATTGGATATAGGCATTGGCCACAATTGACAACTGCAAAACAACACATCCAATGTTGCCAGATGTAAATGCACAAATGATATAGCTAGAACCACCAATCTAGGATGAAGAAATAGAGGTAGTGGAGGTACATATCTTCATGGCAGGCATAGAATAGGATAGTGATTCGGAAGAGGTCATCATTGAAGGCTATGGTGAAGATTTTGATTGGGATCTCGAATTAGAAGCACGAATGCCACATTAGAAGATAAAATCTTTGTTAACAACTTGGCGATCCTTCATGAATTAATGGTGGTAGAGTATCCCAAGCTATACCCTTCAATAGAAACAAGTAGCACATGATCAAGAAAGAAGGAAGAGGGTGTGCAATGCCAAAAGGCTAAGGTGGAGCATCCATGGGTGATTATCTTAGTGGTCACTTTTGCTAGCTAGTAGGAGATATAGCTTGAGTATTACTACTTTACATAGGTGACGTTTTCTCTTTACATCATAAGCCTACTTTTCCCTCATTTTTATTTCCTTTCTCTCTCATTGCATAGGTAGCTATTTTGGTATGCGTTATTTACCATTATCATGTAGAGGAGGATTTGGATGGAATTAATAAAACCCTTAAGGCTTGTAAGACTCATAGGTAGTACCATTTGTATATCAATAATAAACGTTTTGATATTGCACAACTTTTGCAATTCCAATTCACTCTTCATGACACTTTCATTTTTTGCTTTCACGTTTTCACATTAGTCAACATAATGCATGACACTACTTCTCCATTGTCGTGATTGTTGTGCTTCTAGGTTCTTAGTTTTGATCAAAGCCAAAGACTAATAATAATTAGCTAGATCTTGGGGCTGACCCACCAATTTGTGTATGCCCTCCAAGCCTTTGGCCCCTCAAAAAACATCAATTTAAATGAGGTGGAATTTGTTTAGTCCTCACATTCATGATGAGGACAAATGGAGAGTTACATATTGCAATTGGTATTGCAACCAAAGGCATTGTTAAAAATAACTTCTAGAAAAGCATTTTGTTTATCAATGTGACAAGTGGTTGGAGAAGAAATGCCAAAATTTTTGACTCTTTGCAAAGCAACAGGCCTCTAAGATAAAGATGCATGCACTCAAGCATTGCCATCCAAGAAAAGAACACAAGTTGTGATCTCAATGCTTGTGGGAGCATTTTCACATAGCAACAGCAGGTGATTCAAGTGACTACCAAAACCATATCTAGTTCAAAAACCACTTCATTCTTGAATTTGGGATCATTTCATTGGATTTCTAACTAATGGGCCCAGATTTCCTTGTGGTATGCTTTATTGATGGATGTTTAGCACACAAATGCTATTTTATGCTGAGGGATAGCTTTGACACATTGCAGTTGATGCAATGATAGTGCTACGGTCTCTTGGATGAGACATTATTGATGCTTATGCACATGGATGGTGTTTATGCTTGAGGCATTTGGCTCTTATTGGCATTGGTTTTGCCATTGTTTTGTCATTGCAAGTTGGCATTTTCTTTGGGCCAAATTTGTTGATATAGATGCATAGTTTATGCACATGAGTTAGATGCATTTTGATGCTTTGAGCTTTGAGTTTTTAGTGATATTAACCTCCATTGTGGTAGACATAGTTGGGTGCACCTGGTATTTGGTGTGATTCTTTCTTATAGGCCCTAGTATTTTAGATCTTGCTTTATGTGCATCATGGCATCCTCTTCCATGTCTGAAAAGGAGTTTTTCAGCATTAAAAATTTTGATGGGACAAAATTTTATTTGCGGAAAGAACAAATAAAGGATGTGCTTATTCAAAAATGTTTGAGGATGATTGGAATAAGTTGGATGCATTAGCAAAGTCTGCTATTAGACTTCATCTTGTAGAGTCAGTTTATTTCATAGTAGTAAATGAGCAGACTACGAAAGATTTATGGAAGAAATCATGTGCCACTTATGAGAAGGAAACTGCCTCTAATAAAGTTTACCTCATGAAGAGGTTAGTTGAGCTACAGATGAAGGGGTCTCCATTGCTTCTCACTTGAATGAATTCAAAAATTATTTTTAGCCAGCTTAAGGCTCAGAAGCTGAATTTTAATGTAAAGACTAAGGTAATACTTCTCTTGTGTTCATTGCCATCCTCATGGGATACCTTCCATACAACAGTCATTAACTCTGCACCTAGTGGAGTACTGATTTTTATGATGTTGTGAGTAGCTTGTTGGCCGAGGAGATTAGACGGAAGTCTATGGATGGCAACAAGCAAGATTCAACCTCAAATGTGCAAAGGGGCAAGATCACAGTTCAAGGGGAAGTCTCAAGAAAGAGGGAAGTCTCATAGCAAATCCAAGGCATGGAACATTGAGTGTTACCCACTATGGCAAGAAAGGCCATATGAAAAAGGACTGCTACAAGAAAAAGAGAGCAAAAGGATAAGAAAAGAATGCAAATTGGGGTGAAAATAAGAAGGAAGAGAGTCCAAGGGAGGACAAAGGTGAAGATCGAGGAGATCAATGTAGTCACTGATGATAGTAACAATGACATTCTCTTCATGTCTAGTCTACTTGCAGAGTCACTTACCACTTCAGATGATGGATATTTCTAGGATTAATTTTGGATTCTGACGCTTCATTCCATGTTGCACGCGACTCCACTTATGATAGTGGAAAGCCAGGTTGTGTGCATCTTGGAAATATGTATGCATGTGACATAGTGGGAGCAGGTGACATAAAGTTTTATTTGGTAAATGGGTTTGCATTCATTTTGGAAAATGTGAGACATGTGCCTAAGTTGACCAAGAGTCTCATTTTAGTGGGTCAGCTAGATGATGCTGGTTTTCAGACCACCTTTGGCTTTCAGAGTTGGAAAATTCAAAAGGGATCTACGGTTTTGGAAAGAGGTACCAAGTGTGGGACATTGTATCCCTTACATGTATCAGGGGTCTCTGATCATGTTGTTGCAATAACCGAGTAGCCAAGTACTTCCTTGTGGCATTGCCGATTAGGGCACATGAGCTAGAATGGAATAAAACTCTTATGCCGTTTGGCTTATGTATCGCATTTGAGTTTTTTTTATTTTGAAATTTGTGAGCACTGTCTCTATGGAAAGCATACTAAATCAGCCCATAAAAGAAGGGAAAAGAAAGAGCTTGAAAGGCTTGATTTGGTGCATTTAGACGTATGTGGTCCCATGCCTACACGGTCATTAGGTGGAGTTGAATACTATGTGACATTCGTTGATGATGCAACTAGGAGAGTGTGGGCTTATGCTATAGCTCAGAAGAGTGATGTGTTCCACGTATTTTAGGAATGGATGATTTAGGTTGAAAATTAGTTAGGTAGAATGCTTAAATGCCTACGGATTGACAATGGTGGAGAGTATCTCTCTCATGACTTTCAACATTTCTGTGAGACACGTGGGATCAAGAGGGAGCTCATATCCCCTCATAATCCAAAGCAAAATCCAGTCATAGAACAGATGAACCACACCATTCAGTAAAGGCTGCAATGTATGCTCTCCAATGCAAGTCTTTCTGGTGGTTTTTGGGTGGAGGCAATGAAGACTATAGTTCATGTGATCAATAGATCACCTAATAAGAGTTTGGATGGTGGTATTCTTGAAGAGGCATGGAGTGGCAAGAAGCCCTCTTACTCTCGTTTGTGAATATTTGAATGTGAGGCATATGCACATGTGCCAAAAGAGCTTTGGAAGAAGCTAGATGCTAAGTCTAGGAAATGCATCTTTCTGGGTTATGGTGAAAGTGGAGAGATGGGCTATTGTCTCTGGGATCCAAAAGCAAAGAAGATCATTCAAATCCATGATGTGGTCTTCAATGAGAAGAAGATGCATAAGACACCCATGAGGGATGTGGAAATGAGGAGAACCACTTTCCAAGATGTGAATCCACTTGCATATCTTGACAGACAGCAAGTTGTCCATGCATCGAATGTGGAGGAAATGGTGCCACCAAGTACTCCCACAGGTACACAATTATGGATCATTTATTAGTGAAAATGATGAGCCAAATGTGGCTGATATGTAGGATGGATAGCAAGCTAAAATGCCCTTGAGAAGATCAACTAGAATGTCTAGACTACCCTGATAGATTTATTCCAAGGATAGACTATGTGATGCTTATTGATTGCAGGGAGCCTTCTTGCTACAGAGAGGCTATGATGTGTGAGGATCAGTACAATTAGGAGTATATTATGCAATCAGAGATGACTTCACTCATGAAAAACAAGACTTGGGACTTGGTTTCTTTGCCACATGGAAAGAAAGCATTGCCATGTAAATGGGTCTACAAGATGGTCATAGGCGATGATGTGCCTAAGTACAAGGCTCGTTTGGTTTCTAAAGGGTTCAAGAAAGAGAAGGGTGTGGACTTTGATGAGATCTTCTCTCCGGTTGTGAAGATGACCACACTTAGATGTGTACTAGGACTTCTGACAATAGAGGATATGGAGCTTATGCAGATGGATGTCAAGACAACTTTCTTGCATGGAGATCTAAATGAGGAGATTTACATGGCACAGTCAGAAGGATTTGAAGAAAAGGAGAAAGAGAATTTGGTTTCTATGGCCTCAAGTAAGCACCTAGAGAATGGTATCAGAAGTTTGATGCTTTCATTTGGTCCTAGGGTTTCAGAAGAAGGGAGATTAATCACTGTCTCTACAATTAAAGGGCTAAGGATAATAGCATCATACTCCTGGAACTTTATGTGGATGATATGCTATTGGCTAGCAAGAACACTTATGAATTGGATGCATTCAAGGCCAAGTTGCATGAGGCCTTTGACATGAAAGATTTGGGAATTGCAAGTCATATTCTTGGTATGTGCATCATGCATGACCAGAGTAGGAAACTCCTTTGGATTTCATAGAAGGAGTATGTTACAATAGTGTTGCAACATTTTAATATGGAGGGGGGGAAGGAAATAAGTACTCTATTGCCTCCATATGTGAAACTGAGTCAAGCAGATCGTCCCAAATCAAATGAGGAAAGGGCCATGATGGTCAAGGTTCCTTATGCATCAACAATTGGGAGTCTTATGTATGCTATGATAGCTACTAGACCAGATGTTACATTTGGAATGGGAGTTGTTAGTAGTTGGTATATGGCTAATATAGGAAAGAGTAATTGGGAGTTAATTAAGGGCATCATGAGGTACATTAAGGGTACCAAGGAGACATGCATCTACTTTGGCAGAGGAGAGGTGCATGTACTTGGCTACACAGATTTAGACTATTGAGGGCACGTGGATAGCAAGAGATCAACTTCTAGTTATGTGTTCACCTTTGCAAGTGGTGCAATGTCGTGGATGTCTCTTGTATAGAAGTGTGTTGCTTTGTGTACCCAGAGGCTGAGTATGTTGTAGCCATAGAGGGTTGCAAGGAGCTTATATGGCTTAATCGGCTAGTGGGATATTTGAGGATTCATACAGGTGTACCGACATTGCATAGTGATTCCATGAGTGCTATTCAACTACTAGCATAGAATCCTATTTGTCATGCAATGACCAAACACACTGAGGTCAGGTACCATTTCATTAGGGAGATTCATATAGATGATAACAACGAAGAGTCTACCTAGTTAGTAGTTTGAGTATTGTCATATATTGATGGGCATTGGATAGTATGTCCACTAGTTGTTCTCCCTTAAAGGCACATTGGCCTTTAAGTGGGAGGTTGTGGGGGTTAAAGGCCACTATGCCTTAACCCCAGTTATATATAATACTCAAACACATATATATATGGATGACATAGAAGATTAGGATGTTCTACACCTACCAAAACTTGTTTGGCTCTCTTTTGGCTCTCCCTCTCCGTCACCCTCTTCTGTTCTACTTCTATTGAGAGCACTCTCACCCGATGTCTTAGAGGAAGTAAGAATTTTAGAATCTATTCCAAAACCTCCTCCACCTCCTTCTCCTCTCCCAAGTAAAATTTTCTAATGGACTTGATCTACTACCCTTTGGTTGCACAGAAAGACCCTTCCTCCTATACTTGAATCGCCCTTCCTCCTATACTTTCATAGAAAGACCCTTCCTCCTATACCTAAATCCCCCAATCCCACCTTCTACTCATGAGCCCATGTCAAACACCATCTCTGACCTACCTCCTTCAACCCCACTCGCTTCTCATGATACACTTCTCGGAGCCACAACCTTCTCCCCATAAGACCCAAACCTCGCCAATTAGGCTTGCTATTGATGAGTAGCCACAAGGTGAGCTAACATGTGGACACAACATTACCACACGTGAAGATAGCACAAGGTGAGCTGATAGGGGACACAACACTACACAGGGGTTATGGATGAAAGACCTCCAGCCAAACCCTGAGGTGAACACCATGCAAACTCAAAATGAGGAAGGAGCAAAGGGTGGTGTGAGTGGCTAGGCCCAACCTACTGAGATAGAAAGGAGGCAACCTAGACAAGGAGGAATGGCATAAGTGGATACCAAGTAGGACATGGTGTGGTTCAATTGATGTTTCATGTATTAAGACCCTTGGAGTGGATTTACACTCTTTCTAACATATGATTTCTAAAATATAATTTTGAATACACTAAGCATCGATATGTTTGGTGTTTTTTTTTTTGCAAGTTTAAATTACCAAGATCATTATAACCATAAAAAGCTGTCAAAACAACTTCAAGAAAAATTTTTTAATGGCTCTTTTCATGTTTTTATAATATTATGGAAACTTTATGATATTAATATTGATGTTAATATTGATGGTATTGTTTGTGAGTTTTAAAATTAAATTGATGGAACACATCATGGAGCCATTGTTTCACATGCTAGCCAAAGCTCAACTTGTTGTGCCCTTTATTTCATGTATCAAGCTCTCCTACAACCTTTGCATCCCCTCAAGCTCTCTCCCTTTCACTCTCCATCCTATTTTAGTTGTCCCTTTCCCTCTCCATCCTCTCCCTTTCCCTCTCTAGCGTCTTCATCCTCTGTCTCCCTCCCATTTTGGCTTAGTTTTGACTTCTCGATAAGATCTCCCTTTCCTTTGTATTGTTTTCTTCATTCCACTATCTTTTATCTTTTGTTGTATTGTTTTCTTCATTTTAGTCTCTTAATAGCATGTATGGGAGGAAAACTAAGTTTTAGAATGAGTAGATTAAGTGACATTTGAGGGGAGTAATCTACATCTTGCTTGCTCTTGGTTTAGTTGCGTGTTTTTTCGCTTTGCTTTCTCCTTCCCTTTGGATTTCCATGGTTCTTATAAAAAACTATGTGCTTTCTCCATTAGTAGGCATCCAATCTCTCAAACTGGGTTAGCCGACATTTGAAGGCATTAATTCATTCTTATATATCTCCAAGTAAGTATCAATCTTAAGTCTCTCAAATTTATGCTTGTTAGTTTTCTAATTTCCCCATCACACTTTCCCCTCTTTCTCCATCTGCATTTCCCTCTCCATCTTGTCCATTTCCTTTTCTCCTCAGTCCAAATTGTTTTGACCCCTATAATGAACACTCTTTAAAGAAAATAACTTTGGGTCTACTTTAAACTAGGATGAGCACTTTTGGCCAAACCAAAAATCATAGAATAGAGATATAGGCTTGTGGTCTTAAATAGCGAAAAATGAGTGGGCTCGAGTTTTCATAGAGTTCATGTTGCTTAAGAGCCCTTGGGAGACATAGAATCTATCAAGTCTACTCTCCCTTCTAAAGTCACCAGTTTGACCATTGCACCAAGTGTAGTCTCCATCCAAATCAGTGTCAACTACCTAAAGTAAATCTTTGAACTCCTACCAAGAAGCTAATTCAGACCCTCTGATCATTTTCCCATTTTCAAGCCATTTGTCCCTTTTTCTTTCTACAATATTGAAGTCACCCAAGGGCAATGCAATTGCCTTCTACAACATGAAGAGAATCCCACATTAACTTTCTATCTGGAGCATAGTTTGAGAAATGATTGAAAGATCCTAACCCTTCATTGAGAATTTTAGCATTATCCACATGTTTTGAGCATTTGGTATAGGTTGAAGTATCCTTGCGTTGTAGTGTGAGAGAACCCCTATGGCAATGTGATCAAAATAATGGCTGTTAATGATGCAAATAATTGTAATGTCTAAGGGAGCTTTGCATTGGTGTGAATCCATTGAAATTAGAGTCCAACGAGGACTCCACACTCCCATCCATGTGGGATAACCTTGCCCAAGCCTTGGACAAGTATTTCATACCCCTTGAATACAAATAAAGAATACTACATACATGGAAATCCTTAGGCAAGAGGAAGGACAATTATCCTACTTCGTCACACACACTGATGGCAATGAGAGCAAGCGATGAAATAGAATTGAGAAGCACAAAAGAAGGTTATCAATCTGGATAAGAGAGGGGGGATCATTAAAGGAGGAAGGGAGAGAGATGAATGAGATGAAACTTCACGTAACTCCATCTTACTACATCTAACTCTATCACTTGAAAGAGGTAAGAAAGTAGGGGACAAAGGGGAGAAAGGGGAAAGGGAGAGGGCTGAATGAGAAAGGACAAAGAGGGAAAGGGAGAGGGCTGAATGAGATGTAATAGTCCATAATTCAATCTCAATATATTCAATTGTATCACTTGAAAGGGGAAATAAAGTAAGAGAGAAAGAGGGGAAAGGGAGATGATGGAGAGGGGAAGGGGGAGGATAGAGGGGATGGAGAGATGATTGAAAAGAGGAAGAAAGTAGGGGAGGGAGACGAGAAAGAGGGATCCCTAAATGCGACAAAGGGAGAGGAATTAAAGGAGGGGAGCAATAGGGAAAGGGGGAGGATGGAGAGGGAAAGGGAGAGGACTGAGAGGGAAAGGAGAAAAAGGGGAAAGGAAGAAGGAAAAATATAAAAACCAATAAGAGAGGTGAAAGTGGAAAGAAGAGGGGAAGAATTAAAGGAGGGGAAATGGGAATGGAGAAAGAGTGACAACAAATAGAGGACAAATAGGGGAAAGGGGGAAGAACTAAAGGAGGGTTTTTAAGGGAGAGGATGGCTAAATGAGGGATAGAGGGATAGGATGGAGAGACAAAGGGAGAGGATGGAAAAACAATGATTACCTCCCAGTGTATCTCATGGATTGCATGCACACAAGTATTGCTTGAAATCACAAGCTAGCTTCCTAGCCATCGGATTAGCAAGCTGTTTAGTCCAACACCTTAATTAGTATGGTCAAAAGGAAAAAGGGATAGTAAGTGTGTGTGTGTGTGTGTGTGTGTGTATGAGAGAGAGAGAGAGAGAATATTGTTTTGCAACAATAAGTTTAATGCTTGAAATCACAAGCTAGCTTCCTAGCCATCGGATTAGCAAGCTGTTTAGTCCAACACCTTATCTGATGAACTCAGATAAGGTGTTGGACTAAACAGCTTGCTAATCCGATGGCTAGGAAGCTAGCTTGTGATTTCAAGCATTAAACTTATTGTTGCAAAACAATATTCTCTCTCTCTCTCTCTCATACACACACACACACACACACACACACTTACTATCCCTTTTTCCTTTTGACCATACTAATTACTTTTCTTCCCTATATTATCCTTCGAAAACCTGTTTAAACTATCTCCCCCCCCTTCTCTCTCTCTCTCTCTCTCTCTCTCTCTCTCTCTCTCCAAAATTGTGAGAGTGCTCTCAACGGAAGCAAGAATGGAAGAAGGAGAGAGAGAGAGAGAGAGGGAGACAGAGAGCCACACAAGTTTTGGTGGGTGCAGAACCACCCTAATCTTCTTTTTCATTCATTTATATATGTGTTTGAGTACTGTACATAACTGGGGTAAAGGCACAGTGACCTTTAACCCCCACAACCTCCCACTTAAAGGACAATGTGCCTTTAAGGGAGAACAACCAGTGAGCATACTATCCAATGCCCATCAATACACGACAATACTCAAACCGCTGACTAGCTAGACTCTTCGTCAGCATATCTGCAGGGTTATCATCTGTATGAACCTTGACTATGCGCTTGTCCTCAAGTACCACCCTGATGAAATGGTACCTGACCTCAATGTGTTTGGTCTTTGCATGAAAGACCGGATTCCATGCTAGCTGAATAGCACTCATGGAATCACTATGCAATGTCGGTACACCTGTATGAATCCCCAAATCTCCCACTAGCCGATCAAGCCATATAGCCTCCTTGCAACCCTCTGTGGCTGCAACATACTCAGCCTCTGTGCTAGACAAAGCAATGCACTTCTGTGCACAAGACATCCACGACACTGCACCACCTGCAAAGGTGAACACATAACCAGAAGTGGATCTCCTACTATCCACATGCCCTGCATAGTCTGAATCTGTGTACCCAAGTACACGCATGTCTCCTTTACCAAAGCAAATGCACATCTTCTTGGTACCCTTCATGTACCTCATGATGCACTTAACTGCCTCCCAATGCCTCTTTCCTGGATTAGCCATATACCGGCTAACAACTCCCACTGCAAATGCAATGTCTGGTCTAGTAGCTATCATAGCATACATAAGACTCCCAACCGCTGATGCATAAGGAACCTTGGCCATCATGGCCCTCTCCTCATCTGATTTGGGACTATCTGTATGACTCAATTTCACATATGGAGGCAATGGAGTACTCACTGCCTTCCCCCCCTCCATATTGAAACGCTGCAATACTTTTGTAACATACTCTTTTTGTGAAAGCCAAAGGAGTTTCCTACTCCGATCACGCGTGATGCGCATACCAAGAATATGACTTGCAAATCCCAAATCCTTCATATCAAAGGCCTCATGCAACTTGGCCTTTAATGCATCTAGCTCATAAGTATTCTTGCTAGCCAATAGCATATCATCCACATATAGTGCCAAGATTATCAGGCTATTATCCTTAGCCCTTTTAGTGTAGAGGCAGTGATCAATTTCACTCCTCCTAAAATCCTGGGACCGAATGAAAGCATCAAACTTCTGATACCATTCTCTAGGTGCTTGCTTAAGACCATAGAGACTCTTCTTCAGCTTGCAAACTAAATGCTCTTTACCCTTTTCTTCAAAGCCTTCCGGCTGCACCATGTAAATTTCCTCATGCAAATCCCCATGCAAGAAAGCTGTCTTGACATCCATCTGCATAAGCTCCATATCCTCTACTGCCACTAGTCCAAGCATGCATCTAAGTGTGGTGATCTTCACAACTGGAGAGAATATCTCATCAAAGTCCACACCCTTCTCTTGCTTGAACCCTTTAGCAACCAAACGGGCCTTGTACCTAGGCACATCATCACCTGTGACCTTCATTTTGTAGACCCATTTACATGGCAATGCTTTCTTTCCATGTGGCAAAGAAACCAAGTCCCAAGTCTTATTCTTCATAAGTGAACTCATCTTTGATTGCATAGCATACTCCCACTTGCGTTGATCCTCACGCATCATAGCCTCTTTGTAGCAAGAAGGCTCCCCGCAATCAGTAAGCATCACATAGTCTACCCCTGGAACAAACCTATCAGGCGGTCTAGACACTCTAGATGATCTTCTCAAGGGCATTTCAACTTGCTGTCCCACTTGCATATCAGCCACATTTGCCTCATCATTTCCACCAATAGATGATCCATCATCTACCCTTGATTGTATATTTGTGGGAGTACTTGGTGGTACCATTTCTTGCACATTTGGTGCATGGACAGCTTGCTGTCTATCAACATATGCAGGTGGATTCACATCCTGGAAAGTGATTCTCCTCATTTCCACATCCCTCATGGGTGCCTTATGCATCTTCTTCTCATTGAAGACCACGTCATGGCTGCGTATGATCTTCTTTGCTTCTGGATCCCAGAGACGATAGCCCATCTCTCCACTTTCACCATAACCTAGAAAGATGCATTTCCTAGACTTAGGATCTAGCTTCTTTCGAAGCTCTTTTGGCACATGTGCATATGCCTCACACCCAAATATACGCAAATGAGAGTAAGAGGGCTTCTTGCCACTCCATGCCTCTTCAGGAATACCACCATCCAAACTCTTACTAGGTGATCTATTGATCACATGCACTGCAGTCTTCATTGCCTCAGCCCAAAAACCACCAGAAAGACTTGCATTGGAAAGCATGCATTGCAACCTTTCTTGAATGGTACGGTTCATCTTTTCTGCAACTGGATTTTGCTCTGGAGTACGAGGGGATGTGAGCTCCCTCTTAATCCCACGTGTATCACAGAAATGCTGAAAGTCATGAGAGAGATACTCTCCACCATTGTCAGTCTGTAGGCATTTAAGCATTCTACCTGACTGATTCTCAACCAAGGCCAGCCATTTCTGAAATACCTGGAACACATCACTCTTCCGAGCTATAGCATAAGCCCACACTTTCCTAGTTGCATCATCAATGAATGTCACATAGTATTCAGCCCCGCCTAATGACCGTGTAGGCATGGGACCACATACGTCTGAATGCACCAAATCAAGCATTTCAAACTCTTTCTTTCCTTTTATTTTATGGGTTGATTTAGTCTGCTTCCCATAGAGACAGTGCTCACAAAATTCAAAATCAGAGAAATTCAAATGCGGTACATAACCCAAACAGCATAAGAGTTTCATTCCATTCTGGCTCATGTGCCCCAACCTGCAATGCCACAAAGAAGTGCTTGGCTGCTCGGTTATTGCAACAACATGATCAAATACCCCTGATACATGTAAGGGATACAAAGTCCCACACTTGGCACCCCTGGCCAAAAGCATAGAGCCCTTCTGAATTTTCCAACTTTGAAAGACAAAAGTGGTGTGAAAACCAGCATCATCTAGCTAACCCACTGAAATAAGACTCTTGGTCAGCTTAGGCACATGTCTCACATGTTTCAAAACAAATGCAGACCCATTTGCAAAAGAAAACTTTATGTCACCTGCTCCCACTATGTCACATGCATAGTCATTTCCAAGATGCACACAACCTGTCTTTCCACTATCATAAGTGGAGAACCATTCCCTATGGGGAGTAACATGGAATGAAGCACCAGAATCCAAAATCCAATCCTGGGAATATGCATCATCTGAAGTGGCAAGCAACTCTATAGATAAACTAGACATGAAGAGAACATCATTGTCACTATCACGTGTGACTGCATTGATCTCCTCGATCTTCACTTTTCCTTTGTCCTCCCTTGGACTCTCTTCCTTTTGATTTGCACCCCAATTTGCATTCTTTTTCTTATCCTTTTGCTCTCTTTTCAGCTTGTAGCAATCCTTTTTCATATGGCCCTTCTTGCCACAATGGTAACACTCAATGTTCCGTGCCTTGGATTTGCTACGAGACTTCCCTCTTTCTTGGGACTTCCCCCTGAACTGTGATCTGCCCCTTTGCACATTTAAGGCTGCATCCTGCTTGTTGCCATCCATAGACTTCCGTCTAATCTCCTCGGCCAACAAGCTACCCACAACATCATCAAATTTCAGTACTCCACCAGGTGCAGAGTTACTGACAAGTGTATGGAAGGTATCCCATGAGGATGGCAATGAACATAAGAGAAATATTGCCTTAGTCTCCGCATCAAAATTCATTTTTTGAGCCTGAAGCTGGCTGAAAATAATATTGAATTCATTCAAATGAGAAGCAATGGAGACCCCTTCCTTCATCTGCAACTCAAACAACCTCTTCATGAGGTAAACTTTATTAGAGGCAGTTTCCTTCTCATAAGTGGCACACAGTTTCTTCCACAAATCTTCCGTAGTCTGCTCATTTACTACTGTGAAATAAACTGACTCTGCAAGATGAAGTCTAATAGTAGACTTTGCTAATGCATCCAACTCATTCCAATCATCCTCAGACATATCCGCAGAGGCTTAGCTTCAATACCTGCCAAGGGTTTAATCTGCTTCTTTTGAATAAGCACATCTCTTATTTGTTCTTTCCACAAAGAAAAGTTTGTCCCATCAAACTTTTTAATGCTGAAAAACTCCTTTTCAGACATGGAAGAGGATGCCATGATACAAATGAAACAAAATCCCAAATGCTAGTGCCTGCAAGAGAGAATCACACCAAATACCAGGTGCACCCAATTGTGTATGCCACAATAGTGTGAAATATCACCAAAACTCAAAGCTCAAAGCATCAAAAGATGCATCTGACTCATGTGCATATACTATGCATCCATATGAGCAAATCTGGCCCAAAAGAAAATGCCAATAAGTGCCAAATGGCTCAAGCATAAACACTGTCCACTGGCATATGCATCAATAATGTCTCATCCAAGAGAGCATAGCACTATCAGTGCATCACCTGCAATGTTTCAAAGCTGTCCCTCAGCATAAAATAGCATCCATGTGCAAAGAGTCCATAAAAAATAGCATCCCACAAGGCAATTTGGGCCTATCAGTGCATCCAACAAGGACCGCAATGCATCCAAATGACATATAAATCACCCATTGCAACCCAATGCATACCACGAATGAGCGCACACTGCTCAAACTATAACCAGAGTGATCTGCATAAGGTATGCTCAAGAAATCATAGTCCCACGGTAATGAGCGCTACTGAAAATAGAACCTGAGATGCTTCAAAACATGGGCGCCATTGCATAATCGGACTCAGCAAGAAAATCTGCAAATATCTCTCTTCTGCCAGAACTCCAAAATCCCAACCGATGAGTGAGAAATGGGAGTCAACACTTATCCACTGCCATGTGGCATAAATCTAAGGTTTCAAAACCTTAGTATGAAAAATGCATAACAGAGAGACGAAATCGAATACACAGAGATTTATAACTCTGAAAATCCTCCACCGAATCATGCAAGAACTGATAGGTAGGGGTTTTTGGGCATCCGGAACACAATGGGACAGACGGTTTTGGAAACCGTGGTCTCAATCACTGGGTCCAACACACGGACTGAAAAACGTTTTTGGAAACAAAGCTATCTGTAAACTCCACCGGAGTGCGAATGATGAGCAACATAGAAGTTTTAGGACCTCCTGAGTCCATCGGAACTGACAGATCTGCAAATGGTTGCTCCAAACTTGAGTTCTAACACCCGGGCAAAAAATGCAGGAACTGACACAGTGACTCAGAAATCCAATGAAATGATCCTAGATTCAGGAATGAAGGTGTTTCCAGGCTCCTGAAGTAATGTGGACACCAAAAGCAAGCAATAGTTGCCTCTACAAGTCAATACGGAGTCTCTGTCATCGAACGGAACAGGAAAAAGCTCAAAAAACGACTTTTTCTTTCAAACCACTTAACAGGCTCTCAAAACCACTTCGTAAAGCCAAAGTGACTTTTCCAAAGGTTCCTCCAAGGTCTCTACACACTCGGATGCAAGTAAAGTCACCCACAAAGCTTCCCACAAAGCTTCTCCTTCCTCCCACAGAGCTACTGAGCTTCAAGCATTCACGCACGCTTAGCTAGATCACCCGGGCTCTGATACCAGTTGAGAGTGCTCTCAACGGAAGCAAGAATGGAAGAAGGAGAGAGAGAGAGAGAGGGAGACAAAGAGCCACACAAGTTTTGGTGGGTGCAGAACCACCCTAATCTTCTTTTTCATTCATTTATATATGTGTTTGAGTATTGTACATAACTGGGGTAAAGGCACAGTGACCTTTAACCCCCACAAATTGTTCCCTCACTCTTTCTCTACCCTTCTCTCCCCTCTTTTCTCCGAAATTCCCTGTTTACCTACTTTCTCCCTGTTTACCCTTATTTCCCTAATTTTTTTTCTTAATTCCCTAAAATTTTCATGATATCCCTCCCCCTAAGTTCCCTTACTTTCTCCCTCCTAATTCACCCTACTTTTTCCTATTTTTCTCTAATTTTTTCCTTTCTTTTGCCTTATTTTCTCCATATTTTTTCCTACCTTTTTTCTAAAATTTTCCTAAACTTTTCTCCTAATTTTATATATATATTTTTTATTTTCCCCTATTTTTATTACTATTTTTTTCCAAAATTTTATCCTAATTTCTTACTATTTTTCCTTTATTTGACTCTTTTATGTAAACTACTCCCAACAACACCCAACTCCCTAGCAAAACCTAACCTTCCCGACCCCTGACACTCCCTTGTTTCATTTTTGGGTTACCGACCTTTTTTCCTAATTTCTAATTACTCCTAAATTATCTCAGTTTTTTCACTATTTTTATTCCTAAATTACTCCAATTTTGTCCTAGTTTTATCCTTATTTTCACCCTTATTTTTCATTAACATTTTCTAAAATTTCCCTTTTTCTCAAATTTTTTACCCTAGTTTCATGCTTTTTTTTGCCTATTATCATTAAATAATATTTCCTAAATATTCTCCTAAATTTTTTTGCTAACCTTTTCCCCCTTATTCTCTTATTTCCCCCTAATTCTCTTATTTTCTCCCTTAACTTTACTCCACTTAACGTTGACACTTCGCTAACCCAACCCAAAACTAACCCCCCGACTAATCCTTTCTTCCCTAACTTTAACGACTTGATTACTTCCTCGTCTTGTGCCTCCCTTCAACCGATTCACTTCCTGACGAGCCAAGCTTCCTATAAGAAACCCCCTCCTTGTCTCACTCATTCCTTCGCCTGTGATGCCATTGCTACCATCTGATCCATGACTCCAAACTAGCGTGGCCTTGCTTAAGTTCTCACCCTCGCTATTGGCTCCATCATTTGCCTCCACCACCACTCCTCCTAGGACTCCAATTATCTCCTGCCACTTCTGCTACTACATGCGCTATTATCATTCACACTACCTCGACTAACATGTTGGCCCTTGCTTGCTACCTATAGGGCTTGATTGCTCGTCACTGTCTCATAGCCTACATGTCTTATCTCCCTCAACTTTCCTCCACACACTCCTTGAGGCCTGATTTTTCGCTACTATAAGCTAATGCCTTTCACTGGTGCAACCCTGCTCGCTATGGCGGGGTTTGGCCTGATTGTAGCTTCGACTGCCATGCCCTCATGCCCTCAAGGCTCAAACCTTCATCCACTATCGATTGCCTGCCTCTAACAATCCTTCTATTTTGACTACCAGCAATCTTGCAACCTTGTAGTCTCCCTCGACATTTGCAATGATTCCACATTCCACACGTGTGCAGTTTGTGCATGGCATCCACCTATGTGTGAACTCTAAGGTTCCTTATTTGCCATGTGGTGCCCCCCCCCTCTTATATCTTTTATTTATGCTTGTCCCCTCATATGTTTTACACCTTCTATTCTATTTCCCTTTGTCTACTTATTTACTTACATCTCTCCAATCTCATTAATAAAAACCTTTTTTACTCCACATCTAATTTATGTTAAAGTACATGATTCTCGCCCCTCTTTGTCTCCTTTTCTTAAATTTTAAGCTCCATTCTCCCCCCCTTTTTTTTACATTAAGTAACCTCTCTCCCCCTCTTTTAAATTAAAATCCTCCCCCTCCCCTTCTACAAAGGTTCATAATTTCTCTCTTTAACCTCTAGACTGATCGTGTTACCCAAGCAAATCTTGTTTTTGCATTTAAGCTTAAAAAGTGTATGGCAAAGTGTTGATTTTTATTATGACTCCAATAACAAGGGAGGGGTGTTTATGACATCTCTCTTCCCAACTAAAGTTAAAATTGGTTCTCACTATTTTGCTTGTTGGATGGTGGGAGGGAGGCAGATTCCCCTTTTTAATAAAAATGATGCTGCCAATGACTTTTCAAGCATTTCCTTTTTTCATAAAAAAATGTTCACCCTCTAGTGATGCTACTACTTCATTCATAATGGATTTTCTATTTATTTTAAAGTTTATCAATAAAATATTTCTCATTCCTACTCTAAATTGTCTTCTCTTCACAATCGAAAGGGGTGTTGTAATGTCTTCTACACACACATGCTTTCCTCTGCAACTCTGGATGGTTGCACATAATACACTTAAGTCATTAAGGCCTTTTTGGCTTCTTGACTCCCTTCTTTAACATGTTCTTTATTTGTTTTATTTTTTCTAATAAACATCTTTCTAATCCTTCTCTGGTCCTTGCAGAATTATTCATCGGATGTCACACTCCAAATCCCAATTTCTCAATAGCTCACCCCTGATTACGGCTCCCACCTCCCAAACAATACATTAAAGTCATCATGGCTTTTGGCATTTTGACTCCTTTCATTTCTCTTTTGAGCAATACTATTTTATTACACTTACCTTGTTAGTTTTTTTCCCTTTTTATATAAATCTTTTCTAACCTACATTATTGTCATAACTGTCCACTTACTTTACTTGCCTAATATCACTATAACCACAACTTACCCATATAGCTATTAAACCAATTTGCTTGCATACTATTTACCTACCTCACTCAAGTACTTCTCCTCCATTCCTTTTCCATTACTTTAAATTACACTTCTCAATACTTCTTATTCTCTTTAGGTAGACAGTAGGTCATCACACTAGGTGATAACCTACTGTCTCACCTAGTGTGTTGTATCCTATTGGGGCAAACGTGGGCACACGTGTACACACACACACACACACACACTTACTATCCCTTTTACCTTTTGACCATACTAATTACTTTTCTTCCCTATATTATCCTTCAAAAACCCGTTTAAACTATCTTGCCCCCCCCCTCTCTCTCTCTCTCTCTCTTTGTCTCTCTCTGAAATTGTTTTCTCACTCTTTCTCTACCCTTCTCTCCCCTCTCTTTGTCCTAAATTCCCTGTTTACCCTCATTTTCCTTTTTTTTTTCTTAATTCCTTAAAATTTTCCTGATATCTCTCCCCCTAAGTTCCCTTACTTTCTCCCTCCTACTTCACCTACTTTTTCCTATTTTCTTAATGCCTAATATCACTATAACCACAACTTACCCATATAGCTATTAAACCAATTTGCTTGCATATTGTTTACCTACCTCACTCAAGTACTTCTCCTCCATTCCTTTTCCATTACTTTAAATTACACTTCTCAATACATCTTATTCTCTTCAGGTAGATAGTACGTCATCACACTAGGTGATGACCTACTATCTCACCTAGTGTGTTGTATCCTATTGGGGTAAAGGTGGGCACACGTGTACGCACACACACACACACACTTACTATCCCTTTTACATTTTGACCATACTAATTACTTTTCTTCCCTATATTATACTTCGAAAACCCGTTTAAACTATCTTGCCCCCCCTCTCTCTCTCTCTCTCTCTCTCTCTCTCTCTCTCTCTCTCTCTCTCTTTCTCTCTTTGAAATTGTTTCCTCAGTCTTTCTCTACCCTTCTCTCCCCTCTCAATCTCCTAAAGTCCCTGTTTACCATCATTTTCCTTTTTTTTTTTCTTAATTCCTTACAATTTTCCTGATATCTCTCCCCCTAAGTTCCCTTACTTTCTCCCTCCTAATTCACCCTACTTTTTCCTATTTTCTCCAATTTTTTCCCTTTTTTGGCCTAATTTTCTCCATATTTTTTCCTACCTTTTTTCTAAATTTTTCTCCTAATTTTTTATATTTTTTCTATTTCCTGCTATATTTATTACTATTTTTTCCTAAAATGTTCTCCTAATTTCTCACTATTTTTCCTTTATTTGACTCTTTTATCTAAACTACTCCCAATAAAACCCGACTCCCTAGCAAAACCTGACCTACTCAACCCCTGACACTCCCTTGTTTCATGTTTGGGTTGCTGACCTTTTTTCCTAATTTTTAATAACTCCTAAATTATCTAAGTTTTCTCACTATTTTAATTCCTAAATTACTCCAATTTTATCCTAGTTTTATGCTTATTTTCACCCTTATTTTTCGTTAACATTTTCTAAAATTTCCCTAATTTCATTCTTATTTTTGCCTATTTATCCTTAAATAATATTTCCTAAGTATTCTCCTTTTTTTTTTTTGCTGACCTTTTTCCTCTAATTCTCTTTATTCTCCTAATTCTCTTATTTCCCCCTATTTCTCTTATTTTCTCCCTTAAGTTTACTCCACTTAACATTAACTCTCCCCCATAAGTCCTAGAAGAAACCCGCTAGTTTGTGTGTTGATGGACTTTTCCATAGATCCTCCCAATGACATTCGGCTATTGGATGGAGATGGGTCGGAACTTATACAAAAAGTTTTCTATAAGAATTCTTGTTTTCTTTGTGGATTGGGAGGACACTTCATTAAAGACTATCCTATCCACAATAATCGTGGTAAAGAGAAGCAAGCTGAGAAGAGCAAGGAGCCCGAGACACTGGATAAGACAAGTGTAGAGGAACCAACCCCTTCACCACAGGAAGAGGAACAAAATCAAATTAAAGAGAGTCGGGTAGATATAGAAAAGAAAGATAAACAAATAGAAGAAGAGACAACCAGCGGAGAGAACATGGAAGATAGCTCAGAAGAAGAGGATTTTGAAGCTCAATTAGAGCAAGCTGAACTCGAAACCATCTCTCAAGATGAACAACCATTCACCATAGTGAAGGGGAAAAGAGCCACCCACCTTTAAAAAAAGATGAATAGCTCCCACCTAGATAACCCAACTAAGAAGAGTTTAGCAAAAAGAGAAAAGAGGAGGGTCTTGTGTTATCCCTTAAATAAGCCCAATCAACTTCAAGAAGTTGAGAAACAAAAGCTCCACCCAATGATGAGTCAATTCTCAGTTAATGTTCAGGGGTTAACTAAGGACTTGAAGCCCCTGGTGTTTAAGAGATAGTTGAGAACAAACAAGATTTCCCCTGACTTCTTAGCTCTCCAAGAAGTCAAAGATTTAAAGCAGATCGATGATAATAGAAGCTGGTTCACAACTGATCATGATGAAGGGAGAGGAGGTGCAGCTATAGGTGTTGCTAAACACCTGGCCCAAGGAGTAGGAAGAGTTCTACAGACTTTCGGCAAATTCAGGGTAGGGGTGGAATTTTCATCCAAATCTCTCTTGCCAAGTCCTCTCGGTGTATGCCCCAAATGCGGCTAGGGACAGCAGAGCTCTTCTGTGGGAAACCATCCGACTAGCAAACAACGTGCTTCTACTCAAAGACTATAATATGGTCTGGACACGTGGGAAGGAATAGGGAGTGTAATAAGAGGTCACAAACTAAATAAGTGGTCGCACCTTAAAGAAAGGGCCTTTACTTGGACAAATAACCAGGTAGGGCTCCTCCACAGGAAAGGGCGACTGGACAAAGCTTATTGCTCCAAGAGAATTATTGAGGAGATGCTATGCGTTAAGAGGGTACCCTTCCCTTCTCGGATCATAAACTCATCTCCATAGTCCTAGAAAAGGAAGAAAGGAGCATTGGCTTGTGGTTCAAAGCCAAGATCGATAAAATATGGCACAATGCCTTTGGGGGAATAGCTAATGCAATAGATAAGTGGATCAGATCCACGCAATTTTCTTGCATGCAATCAAACGTAAAAAACTCATAAACTTGAAGAGCAACTAGCTCTCCTTGAGAGTGACAACACCGAACAGGGTCAAGAATAATTGAGGACAGTCAGAGCCAAACTACATTCAAGCTTGAAAAGTGTATGGCAAAGTGTTGATTTTTATTGTGACTCTGATAACCAGGGAGGGGTGTTTATGACACCTGTCTTCCCAACTATAGTTAAAATTGGTTCTCACTATTTTGCTTGTTGGATGGCGGCAGGTAGGTAGATTCCCCTCTTCAATAAAAATGATGCTGCCAATGACTTTTCAAAGCTCAATTGCTCACATTTTCTTTTTTCATAAAAAAATGTTCACCCTCTAGTGATGCTACTTCGTTCATAGTGGATTTTCTATTTATTTTAAAGTTCATCAATAAAACATTTGTCATTCCTACTCTAAATTGTCTTCTCTTCACTATGGAAAGGGGTGTTGTAATGTCTTCTACACACACACACACACACACACACACTTAAGTTAATTCACAATGATGCAAATGAAAAGAAACCACCATAATTTTTTTGGGGAAGAAAATAAGTAGATATCATTGGAGGGTCAAGTGTGTATTGACCTACATTGTGTCACACGTGTATGATGTGGTCATCATACTACTCGCATCCCTTTGCAACCTACAGATCTCCTTCTTGTTTAAAGTAACTCTTTTTGTTATTATTCCAAAATAATATAATTACATTGATGAATTCTTTACTTAGGTTGTTTTTCTTACAGTGTATAAATGCCCACAAGGTTCTCATGTTAGACTACATCACTAACGATTGATATCCAATCCCTAGAGTCACATTGGTCCTTCTAATTGACAATAACTTGAATGTTTTATACTCTCTACCCGAGCCATTTTGTGGTTTTTTAGAGGAGAAGATAGCTAATGTCACCCTCTTTGTAGCTAGTTGATCTAAGCTAAGCATCCTTTTCCCATTGCTTAGTCCAGGTTTTACTTTAAACAATAGAGTCTCTTAGGCATCAAATCCTAGGGCATTAGAAGGGTTTTCACTTGATGAATCCTCATATGTAGGTTTAGTAAATGGACACCAAAGGCAAGCAATGGTTGCCTCTACAAGTCGTTTTGAATTCTCTGTCATCGAAAGGAATAGGGGAATCGTCAAAAAACTCTTATTGCTCAGTATCACTCTTTCCCTAATGAAATGTTCTCTGACATTAATTTGCTTTGCCTAGAGTGATATACTAGATTCTTGGCTAGTGTTTGAGTTGATTTATTATCATAGTACATTGTTGTTGGCTTGTCTCATCAAAGGAATCTATTCTGGCAATATTCTTATGATCAATACAACCTCACATGCACCTGTTACTATATTCTACTTATATTGAAGACAAAGAAATAGTTGGCTATTTGTTTGACAACCATGATATAACATGTTGACCAACGAAAAATGCATATCCCTGTGTGGATCTCCTAACCTCATGATCTCCGACATAGTCACTATCATAGTATCCATGCAACCTTGGATGACTTTCTCTATATTATATTCCAAACTGTCTAGTACCTCTTATGTATCTCAAGACGTTCTTGACTACATTCCAATGAGATTGTTTTGGATTTGCCATAAACTATGCTAGTGAACTTACTTCATAACAAATATCTTGCCTTATGATAGTTAGATATATAAGTGATCCGATGAGGTACTGATAGTACTTGTCATTAGTTGTAGGCTTGTCTGGATATTTTTCAAGTTTCAAACTTTGTTCCATGGGAGTGGTTGCAATTTTGCAATCTTCCATATGAAACTTCTTCGGGAGGAGACTATCCACATATTTTTGTTAGCTTATGAGGGTGCTATCTAAGTCTCTCTAGAACTGAATTCCAAGACAATAGTGCATAAGTGCAAGATCTTTCATCTCAAACTCTGCATATAAGTCTTGTTTCAAGTTGCTAATGAAGCTATCATTGCCAACATAACGTTGAAATTTTATTTCAAGCCCAAAAGGAAAATAGCCCTCCACAAATCAAAGGAGGGCCAACGTAACGTTGAAAATTTTAGAAAAGGAAAGAAAAAGAAATACCATCGAGTTTGCATTCAATGAGGATACTTGAATTACTTATTATATTTGACATACGGTGGAAATTTTGGTATTTCTGACATCATCGACACATCAAGAGTGGGCCAAAACCCCTCGATGAAACTTTTGGAATGTCAAAAATAGGCACCCAGAGGCCCAAAGCCAACCTGTCAAATCACATTCATTTGTACAATTGGTTTTCCAAGCCTTTTTGGGCCTCTAGGTGCCCATTTTTGGCATTTCAAAAGTCTTGCCGAGGGTTTTGAATGTGTCGGTGATGTCAAAAATACCAAATTTTGCACCATATGTCAGTGGGATTATGACATATTTTATTGTTTTAGAGGAAAGAAAAATGAAAAAATTATGAATTTTTCTCATGGGCCTTTTGTAGCCATGATGGTAGTCATAAAAGCATAATTAGTGGTTTCAATTTGAATTGCTTTGCCTTTCTGAGCATGTATCTAGCTAGCTGGTGGTCTGACTTCTTTGGTAGATCATCTGAGTTGTTGCTCTTCTTGGGGTATCTTTGGCAATTCTTTCTCCTCTTCATCGACCTTCTCTGTAGATCACTGCATAATCAGTGTGATCATCTCCTATGTATTTGATGTTTTCCATTCTGATTCTTCATCAAATATTACATCTCTAGAGATAATGACCTTTTGGTTGATAGAATCATACAAGTTGTATGCCTTCCTTTCTTCACTGTAGCCCACCATGATGCATTGGCGTGACTTAGCATTCAATTTCCTGCGATGATCATCATGTATTGGGACATATTCTATGCAATCAAATATGCAAAGATGCCCAATGCATGGCTTGTATCCAATGAATGCTTCATAAGATGGCATACCATGAATCAGTTTGATTGGAAGTTGATTAAGCAAGTATTTTGCAGTGGAAATTGTTCTGTCCAATATTGATTTAAAAGATGCTTCTCACTAAGCATTGCTCTAGAACTGTTTGCTAAAGTACCATTTTTCCTTTTAGCTATTGGATTCTGCTCAGGAGTATCTACACATGTGAACTATCTTTGAATACTTTTGCAAAAGTTCATGAATGGCAAAGACATGTATTCACCTCCTTTATTTGGTCTCATGACTTTGATCTTTCTTCCTATCTAGTTTTCAACCATGGCTTTGAATGCTTGAAATTTGGAAAAGACATTAGATTTTTCTTTGAAAAAGTAGAGCCAACAATATATGCTGTAGCCGTTGATGAAAGCTAGGTATATAGTGAACCATTGATGTTGTGAGTCTATGCATAACCCCATACATCTATATGTATCAAATCAAGAATATCTCTTGATCGAGAGGTGCTTCTGCCAAAATTGGTTCTCTTTTGTTTACCAAAGCAGCATGCTTTGCAAATTTTTTCATGAAATTATAGTTTTGGAACTCCAATTGCCATGTTCTGTTTTCTTATCTACATCAAGCTTTTGAAATTGACATGTCCATATCTCTTATGCCATTCTATAAAAATTGGCATCGGTTGTTGTTGAGCTGACATGGCATGCAAATTTGGTACTGATAATAGCATTTGGAACAAGCATCCTTCCTTGACTTCTTTTCCTACTAGCTAATATCCATTGGATTTATGTTTAATCATGCATTCATCCCCATTAAAGATTACTCGATAATTTTGTTCTATCATTTTCTGAACTGACAAGAGGTTCTTGCTAAGCTTCAGAACATAGAGTGCATATTTCACCAATCCTTCTATACCAATGAAATTGTTCATAGGGACAATGCCTTTCCCTTGAACTGGATTTGGTGTGTTATTTACAGTGTATATAACATTCTTGTATCCTTCTACTTTTTTCATCTCTATGAACCATTGCTAATGCTTTGTCATATGAGATGATGCACCATGTACTAAGGATCTTGATCTGATTGATCAACTTGATAACTGCATTTCCCTTTTTAATTGCAATCAGTGTCAATGTACACTATGCTAATCTTCTACATATCCTCACTTGCAAGATACATATTTTGAGGTTCATTGGCATAATGACTATGACTTGGATGTCCACCACGATGATTTCCTCTTCCACTAAAATTCTCTTGATCACACTGCTAGATTGACGTCCTTAGTCATATTGCTTCTTGTTGCAGCAATCTCTTTCATAGTGTCCAAACTTATGACAATAGTTGCACTGAATGTTTGACACGAAATTATTTCCTCTTGGATGTTGATGATGATGCTGATGTGGATGATGATGATGCCGTTTTGCTGATGATGTTGATGTTGATGATGATGATGACCACTTCTCTAAGATGCTCTAGCTTTGCCTCTACCTTTGCCTTTCCTCTATCCAAAGCTATGAATGCAGAATGACCTTTGCATGCTTGAATGGCTTGAGTGATGAGTTCTTCACCAAGTAACACTGACTTCAACTCCTCTAGTGTTGGAATTTGCCATTGAATGGCAATACGATGTTACTCTGGTAGTTGTCAAAGACAGGTGTGGAAGCTACCAATGTGTTAGAGATGGTTTAGCTAGTTAGTTGGCCTTTATTGCTTTGGCTTTATTTAGTCAAAGCCCTCTCCTTGTTTGATGCTTGCAATCGATATACAAATACTAGTTCTCTCTCTCTCTCTCTCTCTCTCTCTCTCTCTCTCTCTCTCTCTCAAGCAAAGCTCACTAACTCATGAACAACTCTCACAAAGTAGATCTCTCTCTCAGTCAATGGAGATCCCTCATAAAGAAACTCTCTCTCGCAACAAAAGTCCTCTCAAAAATCTCAAGCAATGAAATATGGAGAGAGGAGAGGAGAAGAGTGGAGAGAGGGCATAGCTAGAGAGCATACCACAAATGACCGTGCTACTAACTGGGAGCTTGCTGGATGCTAGACATTGTAGGTCTCGCTTGGGATGCTTGATGGCATTGGAGATGCGATTGGCCATCGGGTGTGAGCTCTTGGGTAGCCGCTAGCACTAGACGATCGATCTTTTGTATTGTGGCTTGCATGCATTTTTGCTTAGGTGTAGTTGCCATTTGTAGATGGGTTGAAGCATGCACTATGGAGTACCTTGCCATGCGAACATGTGGGAGTCAGTAGCATCGTGCTATTAGTGTGCTATAGTGAGGAGCTTATTGGAGTTGCTAGATTTGCAATTGGGTGATATGGTGGGTCATGGAGCCGAGGGTACCACGAGTTGTTGCTCATTGTTGTAGACCATTTGAAGCATTGGCCGATGGTCTTACTATGTTGTTGAGGCATCACTCGTGCACATTGCCTATGTTGAGTCATTGAGGTTGGTCATTCTATGTGAGCTTGTAGGCTTCTAAGAGTCACCTTTTTTATTAATTTGCCTAGTATTTGGATAGTGTAGTCTCCCTTTCTAATAAACTTTCTCCCTAAGGATCCAAAACACTTTCCCTCTTAAATTCAAAGGAGTGAACAAGAATGCCTACCCTCTCTTTCCTTATAAAGCAAACAATTCTCTCAACAAAAATATCTCATGATGATAGAAAGCTTTTCTTAAAGAATACTCAAAGAAAAGATGAATGGAAATTTTTCTCTCCATGAAGTAGAAACCACTCTCATGGACAGAAATTTTCTCACTCTTCCAAAGTGAAAGAACTCTCGATCTCTCAATCTCTCTCTCACAGATCATGATGCCTCAGTGGAAGGCAAGGGTGCTCTGATACCATGAACAAATATGGAGAGAGGAGAGGATGAGAGTGGAGATGATGACACAATAGGGAACAACTATAGAGCACACCATAAATGATTAACTGTACACTAGATTTCATTAAAAATAATGAGTATGTAAAAAACTCTTTAGAGTTAGGGTTAGGGTTTCTAACCTTCACACACACACACGCGCGCGTGCATGCACGTGCACACACACACATACTTTTTTCCCATTGTTTAGCTTCTCAAGGTTCAAGTCACTGCCATGGTCCTACTTGAACTTCCACACCTTATATGGGTGCCCCCACATAAGGCGTGTGCCTTATGTGGGGAGACCCCCAACATAAGGCATGTGCCTGATGTGGGGGGACCAAAGAAGAAAATAGCAAACAACAAACAGACAAGAAAACAAGAACATACCCGAAGAGGAGGGAGGGGTGGTTGCGCAAAGAGCTGAAGGCTACAATGGAAGCTTTGGAGGAAGGGACAGATCCATACACTAACACTTCACATAAATGTAAATGTGTCTTCAAAAACTATTTTCCTTGTAGCTTAGGTGGAGTGTCAACAAATCAATGCAATGTTGTTGTATTATAATCCATATCATCTATAATAAGGCACATGGACTCATGGGATGGGAAATAGCTTGCTCCTTCCAAAATGTGTATTTTTGTCTAAAACAAAAATTTCACTTGCTTTTGTATAATTCCCTTTGTTTTGGACATGTTGCACTCTTAATTACCTGCTTTAAATACTCACATTCACTGCACTTTGATGTATTTTGCCTCTTTGGATTTTAATATGTCCAAAGCTCTTCTTCCAAAGAGTATACAAAGTATGAAAAGAAACCAATCCATGCCCTCTTTGCCTTCATATTTCTCCAATAGAGTCAAATACTTCTTTTTTTATTAAGCCTATCGAAAGGTGCATTTCAAATAGATGGGGTTGAGATTAAGCATTTTTTTCTATGAAGTCTTTCAAAATTGCTATTGTTGCAATAGTTGAGGCTCTTGTTTGGGCCTTCCTTTGTTACCATGAATGCTCTGAATCAATGGACTAGGTTTTCCCAACAAAACAGCTTCAACATGTGACTCTCTAACTTTAGACTTGTGGGAGCAACATGCGGCACTTGAAATGCAAAACTTGAAGAGGGAAAAGCCTATAAATTAATATGGAAAAGGGCACCATCAAATAACCAAAAAGAAAAAAGGTGTCAATTGCAGGCACAAACTGAACTCAAGATGAAGCACTTACCAAGAGCCTAATGATGTGACAATGGGAGTGGTATAACTCTACATTGTCCCAGCCCATGAACCAATTGCAATAGGAAAAAGAGGAAACAACTTCATGTAACACCTTGCTAGATAGTAGACCTAGGTGGCTAAGAAGGAGAAGCAAGGAATGAGAGGGGCCAGTGCTAAGTAGGACTTAGCACTGCCTCTCACTCAATACTATGACTATGGCAAGGTAGGATGGCTCGAGTGGAGTAGTCTCAAAGGGCTCAATCCAAAACCTAGAGTTCTATTATATGTACAATCTTTAGGTGTGATCCCTCTTTCAACCTTCACAATTCTTGGAGCCTCTCTTTATATCATCTCTAAGAAGTGACATTATGGTTTTTATGTTAATGGTCAAAGGTGAATAGTGTTTGGGCTAGCTTTATGAAATCAATCTCTCTATATGGGATATCTCTATGAAATAGATCCCTATATATGGTCCCACCTCCTAAAAACTAACAAAATAATTATGGGAGAAGTGGGATTGGGAATGATCGAGGGAAAGGCCTCAACCATATGACTGCCTAGCAACTATTTCTCAAGTATTTTTATTTTAAAGTCAAAGGAGAATGACATTAGATGGAGCTATTTTTGTGAAATCAATCTCTCTGTGTAGTCTCTGATGGTGACTCACATGTCATGGGGACCTTGCAGGAATGCCGATGGAGTACTCCTCCAAGCTACTCTAGGTTCAGAGCAATGCATGCAATGCAAGCTATTCTAGGTTGAAAGCAATGCATGTAAATGCCATCCACTAGTGTCACTCTAGCGACTCCCAGCTTATTGCAATCATGAATTAATAAGGAGAAGAAGAGGGAGGGGAGGTGGAGGTGGAGGTGGAGGTGGAGGTGGAGGTGGAGGTGGAGGTGGAGGTGGAGGTGGAGGTGGAGGTGGAGGAGGAGGAGAAGAATAGGGAAGAGGGGAAGAGGACATGGAATTCATGAAAGGCACTATGAGGGAACAAGAGACAACTCCAAAGAGGAGAAGGAGAGCTTGTGGTCCAATATGTGAAAACAACAAGTGTGGCCTCTTATACATGCCACCTTTTGAAAGGAGGGGCAACCCTTTTCCCTTTATACTACTCTCTTTCCTCATTCTTTTACAACCAACTTGGGCCTATTAGCTCTAAGATACAATCCTAGCTCTATGGACTTGCCACTATCCATCAAATGATACTGCAAACTATTGTACTTAACACTCTCTATGTGGTCCCACCTCCTTTAGCACTAGTTTGGTAGCATAACGGGACATAAAAGTGTCATTTTGGTGTAGATGTGTTTTATTATGATCTCCACTTGTGAGCTTAAGGTAGGCTCATAAGAATATTTTTTTTTAATATAAGGAACACTAAAAACCGTTATATGTGATTACAAAATGCTCACAAATGTATGGTAATATGGTTTTTCACTCAAACATGACTCAAATTTGAAACTTTGTCTAGCATGCTTGAAAATAAAAATGATTTCAATGAGCAAGCATTTTTTACAAATTTTTTATAAGTATATCAAATGCTTAACAGTGATAAAACTTTGTTAAAAAATCATTTTGATAAGATTGATTTAGCAATTAACAAGAGTGGTTAGCCTAGTGGGTTGCATTATAAGTCGCATTTCAGAAAGAAACATCTTTATATACTACATATAATAGCCATAAAGTGTCATATCTTAAAATACTAATATTCTATAATAATGGAAAGTCATTGCATCACAATAAAGGCAAAAATTAAAAGAGATTAAGTCCTCCTAATCTCAACTACGGAGAGGAGTAGGGAAGGGGAGCTCCTCCTAGAGGAAGAGAGGGCAGCTTCTCTTTCCGACCACCCTCTACCTCATGGAGAAGCAAGGAGGAAGGGAAAGGCTAGGAAGGAAGGCTCTAATACCATATGAAGAGACAGGGTAGCTAGCTAAGAATGGAATGGAAATATGGAAAGCATAATGAAAGGCAAAATGGAAAGGAAAGTACAAGTGCAAGGCAATAACCAAAATACTCACAATGTATTGATAGCTTGAAGTTGACTGATATATTGGATAATAGACAAGTACAACAATATATCGTGTGCCACTAGACTCTAGAAAGTCACAATGTCTATGCGATATCTCCCAATATGACACGTGGCATGTCTAGGACTCACTAGACTATAAAACTACTAGTACACTCATTTTTTACTCACTTTTACTTCATATTCCAACATAAATTTTGTAATTCAATGTATCTTTAATAATGTTTAACATATAAGTTATTTTAATCATGGCTTTACTTTTTCCCATAGCAAATGAGTTTTGTGACTATGAAAAGGATTGCAACACCAAGAATAAGCTCTTGACAAAAGTTGTTGAAGGATATAAAGAGGAAGAAAAAGCTGAGGGTATTATCACCTATGGTCTCCAATGAGGCATATATTATTGATCATCATGACAGGTTTTTAAGGCTAAAAGCTCATTTGGATCCAAATTTGGGTTGTCACATTTTCCAATGATGTTCACTCAGTATTTATAAACCAAGGAACCACATTGGGAGTAAGATCATGTTGGGGCGAGAGAGCCCATAACTTTCAATGCAATTGAAGTGAGTAGGTCACATGTATTGTCACTAAGATGGACAAGCCATGAAGCTTCCCATGGAGTACTACTATAATCGACTACTACATCTTGTACACTCCCCTTTAGTTATGATTCACTTTTATCCTATGGGATAAACTTTCTTTCAACATCTCATTTTGGGGTTTTGGAATTTATGTCGTTTCCAATATCATCGCTTACCTCCATAATATGAACAAAAATAATTGACACCCTCAATACCACTAATGTAGAGTAGTGGATTGAGGTTACCTTGTTTCTTAATATCCTATTTAACTTAAGTAATTAGTCTAGGTAAGCAAGTCAATTAAGGTTCTCGGCTACATGGCAATATTCTCATTGCACATCTTCAAAATGTTGTTCTTTTAGAGTGCAACTCACACCCAACAAAGTTTGAATGTGATTTATTGCTTGGGATTAGCATCAAGTGTCAAGAACATGATGCTTTATTTTTCTTCATGTCCTTGACAATGTGATTGTATTTTGATCCTACCCTAAATTGAGAGGCCAAGCATCCAAAATTTCAATTGTGCTTCAATTTTTCATGTGGACATATTGAACAGCAGCAAGCAGAGTAATTTCCCAACTAGCTAGCTAGGCTACATCATTTATGTATATTTAGTTTCCCATTTTGTTAGGCATTCCCCTTTTCAATAACCATACCAACCATTAGCTCCTATTTGAGCTCATTCCATAATTAGAGTCTCCTTGTGGTGTGCAAGAAGTCAACAATTATGAGCAAATTTAGAGCAAAAGACTTCACATGAGCAACTCCTTCATTAAGGGTTTAGAAAGCTATTTATAGGTTTTGTACCTTGAGCTACACAATCTAAGTAGAAAGCTTGCTCTCTTCTAGGCTTCATGTCCTTGATAGTGCCTTCAACCTCATTCATAAGCTTCTTGGCCCATTTTTGCATCTATTTGTGAGATGTAGAGGCTTTCTATTCATGCAAATCATGAGATTCACCTAAGTAGACACATGCCTTGATTGATTTGTGATGCTCCCTTACTCCTCTCATTGCTTTTTCTTTGACTATGTGCCAAGTCATCTATTTATATCACACTTTATGGAGGTATGTTCTTGGGTTAATGACAATTTCTTCTTGATGTTTCCTTTCATATGGCTATTTAGGCCAATAAGTGGCTAGATTGTAATGCTTGAATGCTTTATGTTCTTTCACATATTCAACTTTTCACCATTGCAATCTTTCGCACATCCAAATATCATGCATTTCTCACATTTGCAATCTTTTACACGTCCAACCCTATTGCATTTCACATTTGCCATCAAACATTTACCCTCTTTGTCTTTTGTACATGAGTGTATCCAAAAGCTTTGACATTTTGAGATTGGATAATGGATTTGTGGGAACATTAAAACTTATTCTTCCTTTTAATGACCATAAACTCCACTAAGTGGAATGAGGCACATGAATTTAAGTAGAACATTATGATCAAGGTGACTACGTACCTCTATTGAAATACATTTTGTAGATTTGAATTAAAGTAGAACATTGTGATCAATGTGATCAACGTGACTAAGTACCTCTATGGCAATACATTTTGTTAGATATGACCAAAGCACTCATTTAATTAACAAGCCTATCTCAAATGAATGCATAGGCATTGTAAATCCCAGTCCTTATTTTTGTGATGCAAAAGGACCAGTCAAAAGTACCAATAGTGTTTGCACATCTCATTCTAAGAATGTATTATGGACATCCCCAGCTTGACAAGAGACTCATCATTAAGCTCTATGGCTCAATCTACAAAGCTACTACTTGCCACACATATTTCCAAATATCCTATGAATTGGAGGCAGTGGGCCCCTTCAAAGCTAACATGTCCAAGTTTAAGGATCCATCTAAGACAAAAGGAAGACTTTGTCACAATCCCATGGTGAACTACTTGGAGACCTTACCTTTTCTTTTTTAAGCTCCAAAGAAAAGCAAGTATGGTGAGTAAAGGAAAGCAACTCTATGGAAGGGATTGCTCTAATCACTGTTTACAATTACATACGTTCCATGAGAGTGACTAGATATCTTAAAAAGAAAGAACAAGTTCATGTTTGGATGGATAGCACCTTGTCATTCTTCTATAAAAATCTTATTGAGGGTGAATCTCTCTCTCTCTCTCTCTCTCTCTCTCTCTCTCTCTCTATATATATATATATATATATATATCCTTCTCTCATATTTCCCTTGTTCTTCCATTAATTCTTTAATGGGTCATCGATCACTTTCCTATACCTTATCTTGACCTATCTAACAACCTATACTCTCTTGCTAATGACCTCTCCACTAGTTTGCCTTCCATTGATAAGAAGACACACTAGGTAACACATCTTAAGTTAAACCTCCACTAGCTTTACTTTTGTAAGTCACTCCTTAAAAGCTTTCTATTTCCTCCCTTTGATATGTGTATCAACCCCAACAGAGCCACCTTTGGCTCTATTGAACTAACTATGTCAAGGGACCATCAACTATACTAAATATATCAACCTTTCTTAAGGTTCAAGGGGCCATCAAATGTATGGACTATATCAACCTTGGTTCTCTTGGCTAAGCTAGTTCCTTGAGAAGTTGAGTGGGAAGATCCAAGATGAGAGGATGCTCCTTGTGTGGGTAAAGAGTTTTCTCTTCCATGTAGAGTCAAGAGCCACTACCTTTGTAGAGAATGTAACCTCTACCCACATGGAAGAGTTGTCTCTTCTATGTAGAGGTGAGCCACTACCTTTGTAGAGAATGTAACCTCTACCTTTACTTGCTCCATTTCATACTTGCTGAGGAAGCGAGACTGAGATTCGAGTCCCACCACTTGAATGCTTGCTAATCCCACTTGAAATCAAATTTCCTAAGAGTGAGCTAGCTAATGCATTTGTTCAATTTGTCATTGGAGAGCTACTGCCCACCATCCTCAACTTGAACTTGCATGGACTCTTCTCCCTCTACTACTCTCCATCATGGGCCTCTCTATCTCCCTCTCCATTAAAGTCCACATTTTCTCCCTTCCTCCTCCAACACCCTCTCCACTATCTACACAACCAAATCTATCTATGCACTCCCCCCACTATCTGTGGAACCCACTCCTTTAATTACCAAGTCACTCCCTTCTCTAATGGCATGACCCGAAAGGAGACCCTCCCTTAATTGTGCAACCCCAAATTCATCTCCTCTACAAAGCAAGTCCACTCCAAAATAGCTCCACTCCAAAGCATCTCCTCTCAAAAGCATGCCCACTTCCTGTCCAAAGTAGCTCCCCTTGATTTCACAAAATACAAAGGATCTCCTCTATCAAGAATCTCCACCTCTTTCCTTCCCCTTTCTCTGTTGTCCAATGTAGCTCCGTAATTCTCAAACAAATGTTTACCTAGAAGAGCTCAAACTATAGCAAGAGGTCTCTCTCTCTCTCTCTCTCTCTCTCTCTCTCTCTCTCTCTCTCTCTCTCTCTCTCTCTCTCTCTCTCTCTCTCTCTCTCTCTATCTATCTATTTATCTATCTATCTATCTATCTATATCTCTCTATCTCTCTATCTATATATATGTATATGTATATGTATATGTATATATATATGTATGTATGTATGTATGTATGTATGTATGTATGTGCATATTTATATACATATTGTATAGAAATATAAATAAATTAATAGAGAGAGTGAGAGAGAGGAGACAGAGAGACAGAGAGGGGAGAGAGAGAGAGAGAGAGAGAGAGAGGTGTGTCAAAATTTTGAACATTTCCCCTTTTTATAGAAGAGCGATCCGAGCTAGCCATTAAAAGTTATGGCATGGGAAGGTTCTAGGGTTTAACCCCAACCCTAAACCCCCCACCTCCATTCCTATAAAAACCCACTCCAGCCCCTCATTCTTCTTCTTCCACATCTAGCCTCCATCCTCTTCCCCATTCCGAGCCCTACACAAGACCCTCCTCCTTCTTCATCGACCACCACCCTACTCACATCCTCATCATCGAGTTGCTTCGAGCCCTTCTTGCAACGATAACCTAGCCATACAACCACCGTCCATTCACCCTCAACAATCCTGTTACATAGAGAAAGAATTGGGAGAGCATTGTAGGTGATCATCTCCTCCTCCCTTTGAAGTTTTGTCAAGTTTTCCGTCCATCAAGTTTCCCTCTCTCTCTCTCTCTCTCTCTCTCTCTCTCTCTATATATATATATATATATATATATATATATATATAATTATTTATTTATTTATTTATATACATATAAAATACACACACGAAATATATTTGTTATTTATTTATTTATTTATATACATATTTGTCTATGTATGATTTTTAATTTTAGGTCATGTAGATATTTTGTGTTTGTGAGCATTGTGTGCATGCACGTGCATGTGTGTACATACACACATACATACATACACATCCCCACTGAGTTAATGACTTTTTCCCTAAAGATTTTGTCACATGAACAACTCTATGGGTCCTTACTAAACATTTGTATGTATGTATGTATACATGTAAAACTGTGTGTGTGTGTACAAAACATGTGCAAACCAAATCATTGCAATGTCGAACTTTACTTCAACAGTTTGATTCAATACAATCAAATTCTAAGCACCATTTGTCATATAATACATTGCTTTAACTTGTCGATGTGGTATTCCAATTGAAAGGTAAATCTTTTTTTTTTTGTAATGTAATTATAGAAATTTCCACGCATCTAATTATCAATCGAAATATTACGTGGTTCTATAAACACCCCAGTAGTCTCGCCGCTCTTTGTGAACTTTGTCATATTAAACTGAAGCATAGATACTAACCTGCCACCATCCAACATAAGATTTTGTTAGAACAACATATGTTACATTGGGAAGGAGGGTTTGGAATGCATCTCCCCAGTTGTTATCCATGTCACAATTAATTAAAACCAAAATCATGCTTCATGATGTTATGTCTAGTGCACGTCTTTCTTTGTGATTTGACATTGCAATGAAATAGTATGAGAACTACCCACTCCTACCCAAAGTAACCACACATATTTTGTTTAGTAAGTGTTTGTGTGTCCACTGTGTTCTGTATTCAAGTTTAATCATGGCTATGGCCATCAGTCAATCAAACTTGGTTTCACATAACATGCTTGACTAGAATAAGTTTACCAAGGAGGGTTGAACTTATAGAAAAAGAAATTTTATCCCTATATATATATATATATATATATAAGCAAGAACAAAATCCACCGAAGGTTAAAGGTTAAAGAAATATTTAGCCAAAAAGTTATTAGGACTATAATGATAGAGTATAATATCAGGATCCCTTTTAGATTGAAACCTATAAATCACCAACATTATATAAACATAAATAACTATAGTCAAACTTAAAGACAATTAAGAATCTTAACCTTACTAAATACTTAGACTTAGACAAAAAAATAAGGACTTTCCATTACAATTCCAAACATACCATTATGGCGTCCTACCAGTAAAATTTTATTTTGTTTAGTTAGCCTATAAAGAACTTCAAGGACTAACATTGAATAGACTCAATTCATCTAATTATACTATAAGGCCACATTGATAAAATTTTAATCGAGAGGTTAAATCCTCTATAACCATACTATATATATATATATATATATATGTATGTATGTATGTATGTATGTATGTATGTATGTATGTATGTATGTATACATATGTGTGTCTACATACACACACACACACACACATATATATAAACAATTAACTTCACCTAAAAATTAAACTAAAGAGCCAATGATCACTATACATCTACCAGCTTACTACTTGAAAAACATAGTCACGTACCTATTAATCAAGACATTAATCAAATTATTATCTATATAAATATATAGATAAGACTAAAAATTATAGAATAAAACATAAAAAATAAAGGACCATCCTTAAAATGAAGAATGACCAATCGGTAGACCAAGAACTAAAAAACTAACTGTATATATATATATACATATAATTATATATAATGATAAAATAATTAAACCATTGGCAATAAAAAGGCATGGACTAAAGCACCTAATAGAGTGATAATAGCATACACGCAGATGACGAGTGATACAAGTACCAGCAATGCAATGAGGTACACCTAATAAGGCTCATGAATTGTGTGTAAGACAAAAAAATAGTGCAAGCCATATGCAACACACATGGCCCTAAACCAAAAGCAAGACCTCCCTTATGCCCAAGTGCTACAAAATAGAGGCTCGTCCCCACTTGAGACAATGACACAAGCTGCAGAAGCTCACGACATGCAAATCTCATGAGCACAACAATAGTCTCGCTCGACTACCCTATGTCTAGCAATCTCCATCCATCAACGTTCTTTGACTTCTCCTAAGCACACACACTCTAGATGACAGAGAAACTAGAGCCAAAAATACTCACCTTTAATAGAGATGATCACGCCAGAGCCAAGGAGCCGAGATAAAAAGGTCAATCAAAACATGCCTAGAGAACCATATTCAGAGGCCAGTTTCTACACTTAAATACAAACCAAAGCCCACTCACAAACACAAACGTAGCTACAGAGCATCACCATAATGCAAATAGAGAAGACAACCATGGACTTGCCAGCTTCAACTATTTGAATGGACTATCCAAGACAAGTTTACCAATCCATCTTGGAACATCGCAGAGGAGTAAGCCCTTTGAAGATCCAAACGAATAAAGGAGCAGAGAAACGTGCTCTTAGACGACACTGACGAACTCAATTGACTTTGAAGAAAAACGGGTACTGGCCAGGGCAATGAAAAGTAGACGAGTTGTCACACAAGAGCTGATGAAAGAAGAAGAGAAAACTCTTCGAACAGAGAGACACGAGAAGAAGCTAACAAGAGCCTGCAGAGATGGAACAAGCTAAGAGGGCACTATTAGCAAGTCACCAGCAATGGACTCTCGATGCGCCAATACCCACAGATCATGAGAAGACAGTGAGAAAAGCCTACTCGAAGAAGAGGCAAAATAAAAACAAACACCTAAAGCACTCAACAGTAAGCAAAGGAATAGCTCTTCCTATTAGAGAAAGCCTCACAACCAGGCATCAATAGCACCTCGAAGCATTCCCTAGATTGATCACTCGACTCGCAGCAAAGGCAAGGAGGCACTAATGAGAAACACATAGATCCTCCTCTGAAAACTCAGTAGTGCAGTAGGAAAGGACAACACCCCAACAAAGAACAAGGTAGGAATCCTGAGGAAGAAGGCAGTGCAAAGGTAAGAGGCAAAAGAGAAGGGCCTGACATCTTACTAACGTGCATGGCAGTAGCACAACTAACTTTTTAAAGAAACCCATCATTATCACAAGTAAATATTCATGAGAGCAACTACAAAGAAACAATTGAGCATTAAACCTTAATTACCCATTTCACCAAAGGATAAAAAATCGCTAGTAAGATTTTTTTAAACAAAGTATCAACCAAAGGAAACATGAAATCACAAGTAGCGAATCTATGAAGAAGCCGATAAAACCACTAAGAGCTACTTGAGAGCTTCAACCATTAGCACATTGAAAACCACGTTAGTCCAACAAAGCGCACCGACCAAAATATATGCATGTAAATGTATAAAACCGACATTACCAAAGCAAGTACCAACCAAAATTTTAAAAAATAAAACCCTAAAGGGAATCTTGGGAGATCATCAAGAAATTACCAATCCAAAGTAACATCAGTAAGGAGTCTAAGAAAGCTTCTATTTTAATAATTATTTATTTAATAAACCACCCAAAATTGCAACTAAAGGTCATAAGAAAGAGAGGGAAAAGAAAAAGTCCCTCTAGAATAGAACATCCACCAAACCTAAAAATCCACCAAAGCATTCTAAACTTACCTCCATGTCTTACTTATTACTGAACCACCCTCCCCCACACTCCTTCAAAAGAGGATCCACATTAACTCATATGAACATGAGCAAGTGCTCAACCATATGTCATACCAATTTTGGACAAGAAAGGACTGACTTGCATTAAGAAGAACACGTAAACTTGAGATCCATTCATTTCAAATACAGACGCTTACTATATTAATCCAAAAAGTAAATTTTCTAGATTATAGTTATGCATTAAGACTAATAAAGAAAGTTATTACTTCGGTAGAAGCAACCAATAATCACAATACATACCCATAATTAAGAACTAATCTAATAAATAAAACAAATTAGGAAGGAGGAGAGAGACTGCATTGAAGAATTTCAGTAAAAGACAACTTGGAATCCTTTTGAATTACCAAGTAACCTAGACACTCTACTGCATTTGAACACACCTTCTAGCACACTTTCTGAAAAAACATAATCTAAAACCATGCAGAACCCTCTAGAAACTAGTCTATTACAAACTAAATCCCAATCAACCAACCCAAGAAAATCACATCCACTCTCTGTGAAGTAAAAATTGATATAGTAATATGTAATTGAAATATGTCTCTAGGGCAATAAAAAAGTGTTCACAAAACAGATATCATGTGACAATTATCCATCATTCACGTAGTAAGCATGAAAGTTCATAGAACTTTGTCAAATTTCGTAGGGTGGAGTCTGATCCATCACACCCCATGACACACACTTGTTCGTGGTATTTTGTAGTTGCATTATAGTCTCCACGTTTTTTTTGCATACCATTTTGACGTTAGTAATATCCTCGTATGTCTTTTTTATTTTAGTCTTAGTATGTGTGGGTGTGTGTGTGTGGGTGCGTGTGTACATGCGTGCACATGCGTATGCATGCATGTGTGTGTGTGTATGTGTGTGTGTGCATGCATGCATGCATGTGTGTGCGTGTGTGTGTCTGTGTCTGTGTGCATGCATGCATGCATACATGCATGCATGCATGTGTGTGTGTGTGTGTGTGTGTCTATGTCTATGTATGTATGTATGTATGCATGCATGCATGCATATTATATTATTTTCCCTATTTTGTAAGGTTTTAATGATTTAAGGCAAGATCAATGCAATGGTGGGTTGGATGTTGACGAAGAGTGAAGAGTCAAACAAAAGCAATGAACCGACTAGATTCTTCTTTACAATTTAAGTGCTTGAGATTCACACACCATGCAATAGCTCTAATATCTTTGGTTACATGAATTATGGAGATTAAAGTCTCAATTATTTACAGCATGGACCATCCCCTGAATAGTGACAAACAACAACCAATGGGTATTTTCAACATGAACCTATGTTTACTGCCACTCTTCTCTTGTTATACAAGCATGATTACTTGTACTAAATTGATACTAAATGTTGGCAATAGTAGCTAATGATTGCATCTTTCGATCAACACCTTTTTTATTTTGCTAGGAATTGTGACACTGGCGGCATGTTTTAGATGTATTTTTCATGGTTGCATTATGGATGGAAGAAGAAACATTGGGTTAGAATAGTTAAAGCAAATACTATACATATAAGTTGCTACTAGTGGATTCCTATTTTGTGGCATAGAGCTTGGCGATCATGCACTATGTACATATAAATTGTTAGGTGACACATGGCCTTTGCCTAAAAAATAATTAAACAAGCATGGCCACACATGGCCTTCTCCTAGACAATAATTACACAAACAAATGCATGGTTTAGCTATGCTCACATATATTAATTGCTTAAGTAGAGGAACAAGGAACATAATTAATGCCATATGTGATATACGCATGCTCTGCCTAGGAATATGCATTTGAGATAATAATATTGGCCATAGGTAATATCTACCTGGTAGCAACACATGCTATAGTTAATTGTGGGCTTTATGCAAATGATATGGTACAAGGACATAGCCATGATTATAATCTTCTTTTCACAAATTAGGACCTTGAGCCACATGGCTATCTTTGAATAGTTTGGTTTGTTTAACAATGATGACCAGATTTTAGGCTTCTTACTACATAAAACATGAAATACTGCATAATTTTAGGTTTACTCTAGGCTGTGTAAAACTTATGTTGGTAGCTAAAGTGTTGAAATGGTTGCTCTCTACCTACTGTCAATAGCATTACTAGTACTATAATTTATGTCATCATTAATTTTAAATAGATGTGTTGATAATGCAATGCTTTCCTATGCTTGGAAGATGATGTTTCTTATGTTGGCCATTATACCAACATGGTTTGAGGGTGATTTCTTTTAATTTAAAAACAATTATGCTTGATGAGTGGATACTTGTGATACAACATACATCGTTAAAGCATACAATGCCTATATCCTCATAGAAGTCTTGACAATACCTAAAAAATATAACCTTTGGAAGGCATGTAATAAAATCACAACACTCATGGATTACTTGTTTATTCAGCTTAGGGCACACCAAGTACCCTTGCTAGTAATGATATACCTAGTGGTGGGAAAAGTTGATACCCAAATGGCTTGAGAAGTACCCGTGGTAAAGGTTTTTTGGATTTGAATTTTGTGCATTGAAAAAATGTTCTTGATAATGTGACATCGATAACAAGTGGAGATTTTCTTTGAAGCTTGTAATCCCACTATTGGAGGTTTCTTGTTCCAACACGCCTTCTTTGTGGATGGATGTAGGTGAGTTGAGCTCCTCTATTATCATCTACATTTTGTCAGTATGAACTTGTCAAATTTTTTAAAACCTTGGAAAAAAGAAGAATTGCTCCATCTTGATGTACTTGTATCTTGCATAGCACACAATTGATGGAAGTTAAAAGTTGGGTATGTCAATAGTCTTGCATAGCACACAATTGATGGATGGAAAAGGGTAATACTTTTTATCTCATCTAGCATCATTCATGACATTACCCTCTTTTCTCTTCTTTTTGTCCATATATAGGATTATATATGGAATTGCGACTTAGGTAAGATTTGGATATAATGATCCATTAAAAGTACCTACCATAGGAGTTCAAGCATCTTTGGACATCATCACACACATGGAAATATACAGATTCATTAAGAAGGTTGACAGTGACTTATTATCGTTTGTTATTAATACAACTCAAAGCTTCACACTAGAGATGAATTTGGGAGTTATTAGTTAAAATGCCCAACCAACCACTTTCCATGCTTTTAAAGCTTTTAGAGCTCATTAGAAAGATTGTGAACAATGAATTGATAGATCACAATATGAGGATTACAGGAGGGATTCAGAGGGCATCATGAAAGCCTTCTACAAAATAAATAACACAACATACTCCCAAGAGGAAGTAGTAGTTCAAAACGCAATGCCCGTATTTCCCTTTTTAGAACTCACGTACATTCTCTAATTCCATTTGATACTTTATCCCATATAGACAAGGAATTATTAATATGAAATTTCCATGCTCCTAAAATACATCCAATGGGGGTATTAAGGAAGTAAATGCTAACCCTCTAGTCCTAAGGAGGATCCTAGAGGGTATTGTTTCTTTCCAAACTCACCACGCATTATGGCTTACAAGTGGCCTCAAATTGCAACACCAATTACTTTTGAGATGTGGGCAAGCGGCATGACTAGAAATGTAGATAAGCTCAAGAAAGAATACAACAATTTCACTATTGAAGGAAAGCCTGCTCATGTGGATAACGTGATCCTACCTAGTGTATTCATCTCTTGCAAATTTTGAAGAATATATTGTTCATGTGCTTTAAGATAACCCCATTTGTGTACTTTTCCATTTAACTGGTCAGGTATGTGGCTTTTAGATTGCTATATTTTTTATGATTTTCTATTTTCATGCAAATTCCATAAGAATTTGAATGGATTTATGTAAGCGCCCAAAGGAACTTTTTACGCGGACACAAAGAAGCAATGTATGTGCCATGATCTTCAACAAATTATTAATAAAAAATGGGGACACGTTGTCATATGTGATCTCAATATTATTGATTACAATCCTTTAGAGATGGAACCAAGCAAAGGTCTCAATCGAAAAACTTTGCATTAAAGAGGCAATGATAACACAAGAATGTACCTGGCTTAACTTATTCCATATACTTGGCCATTCTCACATGAGCTCCATGTCTTCATTTCAAAGATTCACCTATGAATGGCTATATAAAAATATAATGCAATGTCATATCATTAAAAAAATATGAAGGGTTTTTGGGAAGATGGTATTATTAGCACTACTATGAAAAAAATAAAGAAATCCTTCATTATACATGGGATTCATAATGCTCATAACAATGCAGCCTTTGTATGCCAAAAATTTATTGTCAATCTGCTAAGAGGAGATAGGCTGAATGATGGGGATTTCACAAAAAGTGCATTATGCATTTGCGGTACCAATTGAAAATAAGTGCCAATTATTCTCTATATACTCATCTTCTACAAAGTTACCATGTTTTATGGGGATCTATAAGGCACACAAAAAGTTGTTTTAATGGATTACCAATGTTGCTAGAAGTCTTTATAGTGAAATCGGCCTTTTCAGTACATATTTACTTAAAATATGCATTGAACAAGTAAAAAATATGGCATATCACATGTATGCTGAACTTTTCTCTAAGGAGGTCTCATAGTCATGTGTTGGTGCAGGAGTAATTTGGTTTTTGATTTTGTGATTAACCTCCTTACGATCTTATTTTCGATATATTCAATAGATATTGCACATGTATGCTGAACTTTTTCTCTAAGGAGGTGTTCCAGGAGTAATTTATTTTTTAATTTTGTGATCAACCTCCTTAAGATCTTATTTTCTATATATTCAATAGATATTGCACACTGTTATGAATGTATTCCCCTCAAAGAAATGGATGGCCTTATTGAGGTAATGGAATGGGTGGTAAAAGTAGCTTTTATGATGTCTGGTAAGAAATTTATCTCTTTCAAAAGAATGCCAACTTCTTCTTGCCTTGGACAATGGACACAAACACATGGCACAGTGGCCAGCTGTTACGTTTTAACATTGAAGATATCATTGAAATCAATTCTTGGCTGATCTCCAATGTGATTATGCATTTTGAAAAGTCTATATGGAGATGAATCAAAGTGATTCCCATGGGACTATTAGGTTTTCCCATTTGGTGTGACTCATACCTTTTTTATTTTGAATATGGCACTATGGCAAGACTAGAGAAATGGCACATCCTTAGATGATTCCAAAGCCCCAGTCATTACATTGATGATACATGTCTATGTCTAATCAATGTATCAAATCCAATTGCCTTTTTTAATAAAGGGGAACTCTCTATCTACCCCTTAAAGTTTGTTGCTAGTCAAAGATACCACCATGTTTTATTAACTAGAAATGGATGTATACTTGTAGCAGTGGAAAGTTTAAGAATACAAAAATGCTTGTAACCTCCATGGTGGTTTGGTTGTTCAACATTAGCAAATATGATAAGAGGAATTTGGTACCTTTTGATTGGTACTAGATTCATCAAAGTTCCCTAGTAGTCCACCCTCAAAGATGTGCTACAATGGTGTTTACTTATGTATGTGACACTACAAGGCAAACAACATACTGAAATCTTTCAACACATAGTCAGCTTATGCACTTTTAGCATCAAGACGTCCACTAGCAAATCGGCGTGACCATAGCATTAAGCTCATTGTACTTCAAGCACAACACATAGTCAGCTTATGCACTTTTAGCATCAAGACGTCCACCAGCAAATTGACGTGACCATAGCATTAAGCTCATTGTACTTCAAGCACAAAGCTTATCGTTGAGTTCCATACAACCACTTTTGTTCACCTGGCAAGTGAAGCCAATCTACCTCATTGCTATTTATCCTTACATCTATAGATCCTAAGCAAAAATTAGCATGCAACACAATTGGCTGATAGAGACCTTGGTTTTGGGAGACTGCTTCTTTTGGTGGCAAGATTAGCAAAGTGCTCAATGAAAAAGTGGCAAAAACAAGCTCAACAAAAAGAGCTAGTGCCTTCATCAACATTCTATGCCACCTTCACATAATACATTGCCACTTTTACATAATCAGATACACCTATTGTCCAGGTGTCTAGGGCTTTCTTACTCCTTATACAAGTACTATTTGTATTGTTGTTGATACTAATGTACTATAATGTTTGCAAAATTTGAATGAAATTTAAGTGGTTAGTGTACGCAGGATATTGTTTTTTTTTCTTGAATTGCAATACGAGTACAAGAACGTTTGTTAAATAACATCCAAGCAATATGTCATTAACTTAAGAATTAGAATCCTAATATACATGCCATTCTCAAACACGACGCCCAAGGAATTATAATTCTTTATGGAACTAAGCGTGCTGCCTCCCATGCGTGGTTATTATAACAATTGTTTTGTAATGTATTATTATGATAATTATATTATATATTATTAGATAAATGTATTTATTAATTGCTCAATCTCCAATATATTTCATTTACTTTTGCGTCTCCATTTTCCAAGGATAGGCCTCTTGCTCTCTAGCTTGCTACTTTTGTTAACACTTCATAGCCAGCATTTATTGCTTTTAACTTTGTTCTAACAATGAAAATCACAAATTTTGAACATAGCCTTCTTCCTTTATTACCACGGCCTCCTTATAGGGAGCGCTATAATGGAGGATTGAAACTTTTTTGTGAATTTCCACGTGTAGTTTTAAAATAAATCTGAATTTTAGATGTTTAGCACTGCCTCCTTAGAGGAAGTGCTCAAAATTATTTTTAAAGAAATCAACTAAGTTATGTGTCTCAAACTACTTAATACAAATTTTAGAGTTTTAGCGCTAACTCCTTAGAGGGAGTGCTATAAATCAATGAGGTATGTGTCTCAAATTGCCATTTACGGAGATGATCAAGTACAAAAATTACCTTTGACTAACGCAGCTCCCTGCAAGAAATTGTTTGTTTGCTCTTTTGCATCCAAAAGCGCTTGCGTTATGAGGCAGTGGGCCGATGGGGACCTCTTGTGTTATCAAGAGTCTTGGGCCCTAGGGCGCTAGTAAAAAAAAAAAAACCCACCCCCCTGCCCCAAAAAAAAAAAAACCAAGAGAGCTCCCTAGCACCGCTGTGCTTCTTTTCTTTTCTTGTGCCTGGGAATTCACCGATATCTTTGATGAATGCTAGCTTTTCAACCTGCTCTTCTGCGCTCATTGCCACCTCCTCTTCTCCCGCTCTCCCCTCATTAGACCTCCCTTTGATCGCTTGATTGCAGCGATGCACGATGCGGACTCTGCAGCAGCTTCCCTCAAGGTGTCCCCTCAGCAGAAGAATGCTCCTTGTTGCGGCCGCTGACACCTACTCTTTCTTGTTCCAGTACCTTGTGGATCGTAATGGCGGTAATTTTCTGGGTGCGCCTGTTGCGAGGCTCTACCGCCGCTCCTTCTTTTTTCATCGTCAAGGTCGTTGTCCCTGTGCTCATCATTGTCTTTGAATCTGGACTGATTGTGCGGCGGCACAGGAAATTATTCAATTGTAAAACTTATGTTCTTGCTCGTTGTGATGTTTCGCTCAATGGAGCTGTGTCCATTGAGATGGACTAACATGGAATTGCGCCGGGAGTAGATGATTGGCAATAGGATATATGGAACCCAAGGTTCTGTGTGTGTGTGTGTGTGTTTTTTTTTGGAGAGAGAGAGAGAGAGAGAGAGACATTGAAATTACAGCCATGCTGCCAACTTCTGCACGTAATTAAGAAACGATATGTGGAATATACTCCTGCAAATGCACTCCAGCCTATGCACATACCATGTACTTTTGGAATGAAATCCCATAGCCGAGAGAGATAGAGAGAGAGAGAGATCATGATGACGATCCTCCGTAAGCTCCTTATTTGTTGCAGGCAGCAAAGGCTATGGTGGATGCACTTGGGTTCCGATTTATAGTAAGCAGTTGTGCTCTCTCGGTAAGTTCGTTTCTTTGACAAGCTTTTGGCCTTTAGATGAGTATAGTAGGTTATCTTTTATCTACAATTTTAAGTTCTGATCGTGGTGGTCGAGCGCATGGGTTTTACATCAGTTCTTTGCTATGTGATTGTAGACATAAATTCTATAGGTGGGTTTCAAGCATGGACTTTTTGGTGTTCTTTATTATCTCTCATGTTTGTGTGTGTGTGTCTCCGTTGTTGTTTTTGTCTTCTTGTTTGGGTTGGGTTCATTGGTTTAGTTGCAGGTTACGGTCTTTGTTCTATCTCAGTGTTTGTCTGTTGTAATGCCTATTGTGTTCATTGTTTTTACTACTAGTGAGATGTGGGTTGTATGCATGCCTATTGTGTTCATTGTTTTTATTGCTTGTGAGATGTCGGTTGCGTGCATCTCTTTGCGCTCACGTAGTGTTGTGTTGTGTTGTTTTGGTGTGTTGTTTTTGCGCTTGTGCTAGTCTGATCATATCATTTACTCGAAAGCCAAAAAATTATGCCAGAGCTAAGCTGGAAAAAGTGAATTGAAGCTAGAAAAGCTATTTAAAGTGGTGGAAAACAGTTATCAAGCTAGAAAAGATGGGAAAAACTATTCTTAAGTTGAGAAACTATCGGAAGCCAAGAAAGTTATTTACAACTAAAAAGAAAGGATTTTGAAATTGGGACAACATGCTTTCATAGTGGAAAAGACATTGGGATGCCAAGAAAGATATTGAAAATTCCAAAAGACTATTAAGAGCTTTACAAAGGTTTTGAAGGTTTAAGAGAATGCTACAAAGTATTGTCAAAAGCTAACTTGTCAAATTAGTTTGTAGATGAAAATGGTATGATGCGTACTCAGACAACTATTCTATAGATTGAAAAAGTTTTTCAAAGACGAAAAGGACTTCCCAAGTTTTACAAACTAGAATTTTTTTTTCTCAAAGTAAAATGGTATACTAAAAGCATTGCAAAGCCAAGAATGATTCAGGAGACTATTTTTCACTTAAAACATAGTCTGATAGTTGGTAAAATTTTGCTAGAGATAGAAATTTCTTTGAAACCATGTATTACATAATTCCAGGCTGAACTTTATCAGAATTCTTGATACGATGAGAAGCATTCTATTAAGCTGAAAATGGTGATTGTATCACATCTGTTCTATGTGCTAAGTAGGGATTAAGAATTTAGTTACTTGATCTTCAAATTACAGCTTGTATAAAGCTATATTTCAGAAGGATTTCTCTTATCATTTATGATTGATTATAAGAATGAGAAATGAAGTGATGCATTTGAACTTAACAAAGAGAGAGAGAGAGAGAGAAAGGATCATAGAAATATTAATTATGAATTTAGATAGTTTCGTATTAAATCCATCTTAACCATATATGCTTTACCCATAGAGGCAGTGCACTCGAACATTCGTGCTCCCTTGTTGAATGTAAACCCCATTTTTATCCTTTACAATCCCTCTGCAACCCACATCCAGGTACTATCTCCCTTTTGCCTCGCCTCACCTCGCCTTTGTTTGTGAATTCATTCCGACAACTCTCGCAATTCGATGTTGTTACCCTTGTCTGATGGATGGATGATTGCTCTGTATTCCAGACTTCTTCAAAGATGGTGCAGCATGTCCAACTAGATGTCGCTTTTGGAAACCCTTGACTGCTTGGAGGGAAGGGAAAGAATGGGGTTGCTGGAAGATGGCTGGCTTGCCGCAAGGAGATGCATCCCAATTAGCAGCCAGCGCATCAAATGGGAAGCTTTCAAGTTCCAATTGGTACTTCTACTATGAGTATGTCGAAATTGATTCTCCTTCAAGAAAGGATGGCATTGATCTTAAGAAAGAAAGTTACTTTCAAAAGTCGTACTGTAGCTATACGGCAAGACCTCCCATAGTATTGATGTCGCTTTTGGTCTCCCATAGGAGCTTCCCTTGGTCGTTGACTACCACAATTAGACTTTTGGGGTTAGCTGTAGCTTCAAAGTACATTGCAAGAACAAAGCGAACGTGTGGTGCCACTCATGCTTGATTTGGAGCACATTGACAAAGCATTTGCCACACCAGCAATGAAATATTCCTTGATCATACTAGCAAACCTCTTTCAAGTATTTTATTGTGTGCTAATTTTCCTATTGATTTGTGCACTTATTGAGCCTTCGGCTGCAATTATTAAAAAAAAAGCAATAGTTAGGAGAAATGCCAAACAATGTCTCCTATCTCAATATGCTTTTTGTGTATGATATCATGGTAGCCCTTGTTATAGGAAAGCAAATGCATTCTTGTTACCAAGCAATAGATTTTTGTTACCAAACAATAGATTTTTTGAGTTAGATGCTACTGTGGGCACTGCCCTTATTAGCATGTATGTCGAGTGTGGTGATGTGGAGGATGTGTGGCTCATATATGGTGAACTGTCTGAATGGGACATCGTCTCATGGACTTCTATGATATTATTGCATGCCTAGTGGGCAATATACAAGCATTCCGTTTTGCTCTTTAAACAAAGCAGCAAAATGGATTGGACTTTCTTTGGTGTCTGCAACATCTCTCGACTAGATTCCAACATGGCCAAATTGAAGAACGAGAAGAATACGGTAGCTCCCATTCTCTACTACTTTGGAATAGGTCTGTGAATTGTTTCACTTTAAATTTTCCAAACTATCTTTCGAAGATGCCGATCATCCTATTTAGGATGTTCCAAGTGCTGTAAAGAATGGTTCACTTTGGGAAGACTTACTCTGTTTGTTTTCAATAGATGATGAATTATAGGTGTCCAAACAATTGAATTTCTCACGTGTGCTTACATTACAATACATGGATCATAGAATAACCAATTGTGTGAAGATGTTCCTACCCGAAAGCCCCAGATCAAGACAAATGGATACACAATGTCATTTATAACATTGATGTTGCCAATGCTCTTATCAACATGTATGGCAAGTGTGGCACGTTGGATGATGTGCTGAGAATGGATGTTTCACAGAATGCTTATGAGGACCTTTGTCGACATTCTCTCTGCTCGTGCGAGCAAGTCTTTGTATACATAGCTGCATGATAGAGCATGGACTATAGTTAGAAACATTCCTAGGAAATTCCCTCATCAACATGTGTGGTAATTGTGGCTCCATGAATGATGCACTGGAGGTACTTGATATATTGCATGGTCAAGATGTGGTGTCTTGGAGCACCTTGATTGCAACATATGCTCAACATGGGTCAGACAAAGATGCTGTTTGGCTTTTGGACCAGATCTAGCATGGAGTCATACCAAACTAGGTGACTTCTTAATGTTCTCTCTGCTTGTAGTCATAGAACTTGATTGATGAAGCTTGCTTCACTTTGTTTCCATGAGTGGAGGTTATGAGATCACGCCCATAGAGGATCATCATACTTGCATTATTGACCTCCTTGAACTTGATAGACTTAGAATGCCATATAAAGCTAGGGGTTACCATGGGCAACCTTTCTTGGGGCATGCATATATCGTGCTGATGTTGCACGAGGAGAATGTGCTGTGTGGCATGCATTTGGACTTGATCCAACTAATCACATATCATATGTGATGCTAGCAGGTCGCATCGATTTTCTATGCATGATCAAATGCTCCCAGAAAAGGAGCAAATATATTTAGACTCCCACAAGGCTGTGCCCATAGCTACGGCCTCCCATACCACCGAAACCGTCCACTAGGAACTTTTAGCATAGTATCTTGTGATTTGCCATGTAGAAGACAAGAGTATATGCTCATGATCCAGACCAGATTTATCAGTGGTGTCATCACACAGAATGCTAGCCCAATGGCTGGGCCACTCTTTTACAGAAGAGCATCATGCTTCGTAGGAAGCGTCCTAGCTAAATATAGCCAACCGGCCCCATGCTGTTCTAAGTCCTCTAGCCCCATGATATCTTGCTTCCCTTAATCCCCGGGTCCCCTAACCTTGTTGGATCAAGTTTACTAATTTGAGGATTAGCGTCCAGGTACATAACAACTGCTGTTGTAGTTTTTCTTGCCATTCCAAACACTTGCTTCTAGCTCTCCTCTTTGCTTGTGATATCTTGCAAGCTCCATTATGCATGTCTTTCTCGTTGCGCCATTCGTTGGCATAACTTTGAGTCATTGTAATGCTTGAGAGGACCTCATTGCGCTCAGCCAATAGCATCAGCAAAGCTAGGGGAGGCATTGTTTACAGCAAAGGGGAGAATCACTGCAAGCTGCTCGGAAAGATTGAGTTAGCTAGGATGACCTTCTCAGTCCAACATAATTCTTCGGCCAGTTTTGGTAAAAATGTCCATTGTCGACATATCGAAAAGCCTTAAAGGCTCTACCGTAGCATTGCCACTAGGTCATCCGAGTTGAGGGGTTTAGTGGCGGGTGACAAGTCACGTAGGCGGCTCTGCTTAAGTGGCAGGTTTCGTGCACTTTTGGTTCTGCTTCTTACAATTCCCAACAAGACCTTGTGATTTCTATTCGTGCCGCCCTACATGCTTGGGCTACGGTCTTTCAACAACACTGCCCTCGCCTCCTTAATCCTATTGGATTGCTTGATTTCATCTTCCTTAGCTTGAGCGCACAATGTGCCAACAGTCTCCCTAATCGCTATGGCACAGCGTAGGGGGCTTCCTAGACTTTTGAGGTCCGTCTGTAGGCATTATAGGTCGCGAGGTGTGTTCTTATTTAATTAGCTTTTTTACAAATGTGCGAGCTTGTGCCAGTCATTTCAAAGGAAAGGATGGCGCTTTCACGCACTTAGCGGTTTTCATATAAGGGTTGCAGAAGTGGGCTTGCAAAGCGTCAGCATTCGGTTGCAGACCTTTGCCCGGTCCCTGAATCTCGTGATGCAATTCTAGACCAACGTTGATAGGATGGGTAAAGCAATAAGGAAATTGCCTTCACGCACTAAAGGTACGTCACATTTCATATAGAACTTGAGCCTATGCACACATAACTTCTTATAAACCACAAGATTTGAGAAATTTGAAGCAAGAAGGTAATCTACTCATCAAATCCCACTACAACGAAGAAAAACTATAAAACTTGAACAAGAACCCCCACAAGATCAAATAGGAAGCTCCCTCCCACTCAAATCGAACAATGGCTGCCCACAGAACCTTTGAATGTGTTTCCAATACACCTGTTAATCGTGCAAATCAATTTGCCATCCCTTCTGCACAACTCGTTCCCTCAACTCTTCATGAAACTTTCTAAACACTTTCTTCTCAGCGCATGAAATCTCTGGCTTGAACCTGGCAACAAACTTGGAAGCCTGGAGCTTGCAACAACCTATGGAAAACTTCTGGCAGCATCAAGACACTCCTTCCAACAACTCCGAAATCTCAACACCAGATTCAGTGCAAGAACAAGAAACCTTACACCACAACACACAGCTCAAACTCTCTTCCTGCATGTGTGTACACAAGCCCACAACACCACCTAGAAACCTGAGCCAATAACTGATGCAATATCTCTCAACCACTTGCTAGTCCTTGCAGAAGTTGGGTTGATGCAGTGTAAAAACGAAAATTGTAGCACTCAATTAGCTCTACAACTTTTCTTCAGAAGGCACGTTGAAATTCTATGTGTAGCTCTAGATATGAGGCTGTGTGGTGATAGATTTATTGTTAGCCAACAACTTAATACATATTTTCCACATTGAAGTTGGTCTAGAATTGCATCTCGAGAACCAAGGTCTGGTCAAATCTTGTACCACCCAATGTTAACGTTTTGCAAGCCCACTTCTGCCCTCCTTATATGCAAATCGCTAAGTGCGTGTCTGCAAACCTTTCAATTTACTTTGGTTAACAAAAGTATATGGAAAAGGCTCTACTAGTCAAAGGGTGACAATTTATTTCTCTTGCATGAAGTCAATGAAAGTGCCATCCTTTCATTTGAAACTATTACTTGAAGAAATCTAGCAACGACTTGATAAATGGGGCGCAAGCACCGACTATATAGTGATTGAAAGAGAATAGGGGCACAAACTCACACATGTTTAAATAAGATAATTGAATAAGAACACATCTTGCGGACTATAATGCTTGTTGACGGACCTCAAAAGTTAAAGAGGCCCCTTTGCTGCGCTAAAGAGATCAAGGAGTGTGTTGGCACACTGTGAGCTCAAGTTGAGGAAGACGAAAGCAAGCGATCCAATAGGGTTAAGGAGGTGTGGGCAGTGTTGTTGAAAGATCATAGCCCAAGAATGCAGGGGGGTAGGGACAAAAATCACAAGGCCTTGTTGGGTATATTAAGAGCAGAACCAAAACTGCACGAAACATGCCACTTAGGCAGAGCTACGTACGTGCCTTGCCACACGGCCTCTACACCCTCCAACTCAGAGGACCTAGTGGCAGCACTACGGAGGCCTTAAAGGCTTTTCAGTTTGTCAACAACATAAGTATCATCCTAGCTAACTCCAGCTTTCCAAGCAACATGTAGTGATGCTTGCTTTTGCTGTAAACAACGCCTCCCCTAGCTTTGCTAATGCTATTGGCGGCGCGCCATAAGCTTCCTTGAAGCATTACATCAAATATTTGGGGTTGTAATAGTAAAACTAAGATTCATGAGGGGCTAAGACAATGGTGAAGTACAGTTTGTACCCTCATCCTTGACCTCCTCGGGTAAGGTACAAAGCTCCTTGATTCTTGGATCTCTAGATCTGCTTGCTGTTGGAGCTTGCAGCCCTAATTTGAGGCACCAAAGACCTAACTTTGCAGTCCACCCTGAAGGTAATCTGTAGGCTGAATTGCTTGATTCGTGGCTCCCCTCCCTTGTTGCTTTAAACTACAGTATTAACTGAGGCAACACTGAATTGTTGGAATTATCACGATAATTCATGGCAGTGACCCATGTATAGTTAATAAGTGGGTTAGGGTCACTTTTCCCTTATTAGAGGTTTTCCCCTTTAACCACAGTTAGGAGTGAGGGAGAGAGAGAGAGATAGGCTAGGGAGTGAAGAAATGGTAGACAAATGTAGAATCCATGAAGGCTTTCATTCATTCATCACCATCACTACTAAATGAGACAAGTCAAGTATAAGCCTTATATAGGCTACACACTCACACAGTTGCACCAAGTGCATATGGGATGAGTCCCATAGTGACACGTGGCACTCACACATGACTCACACAAGGACTAGTACTAGATCTCCTAGTACTACACACCAATACATCACATCAACACACTCTTTGGCTATGATATCTCCAACACCGCCCTTCAGAGAAAAGAGTGTGAGACCCAACACACAAAGAGTAGACCAATCCCCCCTCCACCGCAATACTACAAAGAGCAAGTCCAACTATCCAACACCTCCTGTGTGATAGTGACTTCTCAGTCAACTTGCGACCGGCAAGGGTAAACCATCACTCGTCACCTCCCCTTACTTGGAACTGGGTGGTCAATACCATCAAACCACTCAAGGCTGAGAACCTTTATTGACTAAACACAAAACCACATAGAGCCAAGCATCATCTACCACCTAAGAGAGGAATAGATCATGCAGCATAGAAGATGAAGCTTCCTGCTCAAGTCCAGTAGATGTAGCATAAATCTTCTTTAGCCTATCCAGATTCTCCTTGGTTGAAGTAGTGAGGTCAAGTTGATGAAGCAATTTGTTGACCAGCCTCACACCAGTGCTTTGTCATGCTACTCATCCCTAGCTGAAATTGGTGTTGATGAGTCTTCACCACGAGGACGAAGCTCCATAGTGTCAAACTGAGATAGCAAAGGCAGCAAGCTGAAATAGATAACCAGCCAATAAAGGATCTTGTCTAGGGCTCTGAAAGCTTGAGAAAGGCGTGAATTGTTAGAAACATGATGGAGAGAGACGGAGAAAAGGTTAGGGTGTGAGAAAATGATACATGAATGAAAACATAATGAAAGGCTATCTTATTCATAATCATGAGAAGTACAAGCCTTATATAGGCTACTCACTCACACACTAGCACCTTATGCATAAGGGATAAGTCCCATAATGACACGCGGCACTCACACATGACGCACACATGAACTAGTACTAGATTACCTAGTACTACACACTAACGCATCACATCACCACACTCTTTGGCTATGATATCTCCAACACCCCCCTTTAGAGCAAAGAGTGTGAGACCCAACACGCAAGAGTAGGCCAATCCCCCCTCCACCGCAATACACAAAGAGCAAGTCCAACTATCCAACACCTCCCGTGTGATAGCGACTTCTCAGTCAGCTTGCGGCCGGCACGGGCAAACCGTCACTCATCACCCCCCCCTTGCTCTGAATTGGGTGGTCAATACCATCAAACCAAAGTGAAAGACAATACATTCATTTTTGGGGGACAACCTAGGGCAGAGTACCTCTTATTGACTCCAAATACATTCAGTTTAGAGGGACAACTCAAGGCTGAGAACCTTTATTTTACTCAACACAAACACACATAGAACTAAGCATCATCTTCCTCCTCAGAGAGGAATAGATCACACAACACAGTAGATGAAGCTCCTACTCAGGTCCAGTAGATGTAGCATAAATATTCTTGAGCTTGTCTAGGTTCTCCTAGTGAGGTCAAGTGATGAAGTAGTTTTTTAGCCAGCTTCACACTAATATACGCCATTGCTTTGTCATTCTGCTCATCCCTAGCTGAGAGTTGTGCTCACTGTTGATGAGTCTTGACCACAAGGACAAGGCTCCATAGTATCAAACTGAGGTAACAAAACCAGCAGGCTGAAATGGATAACCAGCAAATGAAGAGGCTGGTCTAGGGCTTTGAAATGGATCAGCAGCCTTCACAAATGCAAGGTAGTTGAAGAAAGGCTTGAATAAGTGTGGCCGCGCAATATCTTAGTTGGCAAACACTTGGGGGATTATGTCAATGGGGATGAGACACGGCCAGGGAATATGGTTGCACCTGTCACTCCTCCTCAACAAGGTGGAGGAAGGGGTAGAGGACAAGCTTAGGGTGCAGGACAATTGCTAAGGGCAACAACTGCTGCAGTTGTGGCCCCCACACAGGAACAGAAAAGGTGGGATTCACGTGATGCACAAGCACTTTCAGCTATCTCCCTTTCTGTCAAAAGGTTTTTTATTCCGCACATTCGGCAATGCAATACCTCAAAGGCAGCTTGGGATATTTTGGAGAGTATGTTTTCAGCCCGCAATGATGCCAGGGTCTCTTTCGTGAAGAGAGAGTTGACTCATACTCATATGGATGAGGGTGACTCTGTGTCTGAGCACCTCACTAAACTTCTGGATTTGAGAGAGCAATTGTTGAATATTGATGACATCATTCCAGATTTAGAAATGGTCACTATGACTTTGAATTCTCTTCTTGAGTCTTATCTTGGTTTTCGCACCTCATTGAACTTCTCTTTGAGGGGGAGTGGCAACCCTCTCACCTTTATGAGTTGATAGGGCTAGGAAAAACAAACCAGGAAGAACATGGCTTCACGGGCTGGTGAGCATGCCATGCTTTCGAAATTCAAGGCCAAAGGGAAGGGGCAGCATAAGCAGCATGCTTCTGAGCCCTAGGTTAAAATCGACGGATGGTACCTATATGTGCGAAGACGTCCATATGCAAGTGAGGGCTCGTGATACAATCTAATCCTAACTAAGGAAGACTTGGTTTCCCAAATCTTCGTTTTTGTCGGGGATGGCTTGCGTGTTGATGTAGTAGCGCTTCAATCGACTCCCGTTTATTGTTGTGTTGAACTGGACTCCATCCAATGTTTCTAGTAGCACAGCTCCGATGGGATTCATCTTTTGTACTCGGTAGGGTCCTTGACCTAGATACTTCAGTTTTCCCTTGTGTACTTTGGCATTGTATAACAGGACTAAGTCGCCTTCCTTGATGTCTTTAGCTTTAAGATTTCTGTCAAACCATGGCTTTCTTCTGTGTTTTTCTGTTGTCATGGCATGGTAGGCGACTAGTCTTGTTTCTGTATGCTTCTCCATCTGATAGTCTTTCTTTCAAGGATTCATTAGCATAAAGCTGATTCTGGACAACCTTCTCGCAAGGCTAAGAATGATGCAAAGAAGCCAAACAGAAAGGGTGTTTGTCATTATTGCAAGAAGCCGGGTCACTACATAGGAGAATGCAAGAAAAGAATTGCCAAGGAAAAGAAAAAGGATTCAAGTGTGGTTGTCACAGATTCAGCTCTGCTCCAGATATTACAGCCACATCTGAGGATGACTCTTATGCTTTTCTGACTTGCAGTTATGATCCTTGTAAGGATTCATGTGCTTTCAATGTCAATGAGACATTGAATAATGGTACTTTGATAGTGGTGCCACCAAACATATCACTTCCAGGAAGTGTTTGTTTGATTCTTTGCATCCATCCCCCGCTGGAAAAAGGGTTTTGTGTGCAAATGATTCTTCTTATTTAGTTCGTGGTATTGGTGAGATTGTACTTACATCCACAGATGGCACAAATTTCAGAATTCATGTTGTGCTTTATCTACCTAGAATCAAGAAGAATTTGCTTTCAGTGTCCTCTCTCAATAAAAGAGGATTTCAGGTTGTCTTTGAAGATGACAAGTGTGCAGTCCGAGATAGGGTCCTTCTTGAAGGGAAACCTGTGCATGTTCCCAAGTATGCACCCTTCACAGGCACGAGGAGGAGGTGACTCCAAAGGAGGCAAAGCATCGAATGTTTTTGAAGTGTCATCAAGCTGCCATAACTCATATGCCCATATCTAGCATGCCATAACTCCGCATTGTGCATAGCAAGAGTGGGAGAAGAAACTGCAAGTGCATCATCTGATCTTTTTTCAAAAACATCAAGCTGAAAAAGACCACAAAACAGTGTGCCAGATAGTCTCAAGGCATGCAGTACGAGCTGTTTGGAAATTACAGCTCATTCGTAGAGATGTCTGTGGTCCCATGAGGACTCCTGCATTGGGTGGTTAATGTCACATTTATTGATGACTACTCAAACTACACTTGGGTCTATGGTTTAAAGAAAAAATCAGATGTGTTTAAGCATTTTTGACACTTTGTAGCAAAGGTTGAGAATGAAACAGGGCTCATAGTTTAGATTCTACGCACAGATAGAGGGGGGGAGCATATGTCTCATGAATTTGAGGCTTATTTGAAAGAGAGAGGCATCACACACCAGCTTAGAGTGAGGCTTACTCCTCTGCAAAATGGCAAAGCTGAGCGGAAGAATAGAACTCTTATGGAGATGGATAGATGCATGCTCACAAGCAAAAGGTTACCTGACGGGTTTTGGCTTGAGGGTCTCATGTGTGCCAACTATGTTTTGAATCGGGCTCCCACTAAGGCTTTGAAAACAAAGACTCCTTATAAAGTTTGGCATGGGAGAAAGCCTTCAGTGGAACATTTTTGTGTCTTTGGATGTGTTGCATATGCCCATGTGCTTGTTGAGTTTTGACATAAGCTGTTAGACAAGGCATTTAAATGCATCTTTGTTGGGTATAGTGCAGAGAGCAAATTTTACTGTCTCTACAATCCTATTTCACGCAAGATTTTTGTCAGCAGAGACGTAATATATTCAGAAAATTCAGCATATACACAAGCTGAATTTAATGTGCCAGCTTCTTCTACATCAGATGATGTTTTTGAGGGATTAATACTCATTGCTTTGGGTTCTGCTTTTGACATCCTTGCTGAAAATCAGAATTTACAGCAAGCTCCTCATGCTCCACATTCCCCGATTCAGCTACTGGCTGATCTAGTTCCTCCATAGGCAGTGGAAGATGTTGTCAGGCAAGATATTACAAAAATACACGGAGCCAAATCTATTCCCAATTGGCTGCTCCAAACTCTCCGGGAGAGTAAGCTTGATGCTCCTTTGCTTGGCAGAACTCGTAGTGCAGCAAGGCACGAAGGGGGCGCTCTTTCTATTGAATCAGCTTATGCAGGTACTCTTCTTGATGAGGAAGAGCCTGATACTTTTGAAGAAGCAAAGGACAATGTACACTGGATGAATGCCATTCAAGATGAGTTGCAGTCCATTGAGAAAAATCAGACCTGGAATCTTGTGGATTTGCCACCAGGAAGAAATGCCATAGGTACTAGATGGGTTTTTAAAGTAAAAAGAAAGTCAGATGGGTCCATTGACAGGCACAAGGCACGGCTGGTTGCAAAAAGGCTATGCTCAGAAGAAGGGCATTGATTATGAGGAGACATTTGCTCCTACTTCCAGGATGACCACTATTAGATCAGTTATTGCTATGGCTGCACATTTTGATTGGAATGTTCATCAGTTGGATATAAAAACATCTTTTCTTAATGGAGACTTGTTGGAAGAGGTTTATGTCAAACAACCTCCTGGCTTTGAAATGCACATAAAGTTTGCAAGTTGAATAAAGCTTTGTATGGGTTGGAACAAGCCCCACGTGCATGGTACTCCAAGATTGATGCCTTTGAAACCGGCAAGGGGCTTCATAACAATCCAAGTGAAAGTGCCCTCTACATCAAGAAGGATGGGGGAGATATTATGGTCATCATTCTTTATGTAGATGACATGCTGCTCACAGGGTCACATGAAGAAAAAATTGCAGATTTCAAAGCTGAATTGAAAGCTACATTTGACATGTCAAATTTGGGCATGTTACATTTTTTATTTGGGTCTTTTCATATACCACTTGGATTGGCAGGAGGCTTCAGATGGACTCTTTGACTTGGACCTCTTCGAGGGAGAGGCATTGGGTGGCCCAGAGAGTGTCCTAGGAGGTCCCCAGATTTTGGACCAGATTTTGGACCGACGCATCTATGGTCTAGTTTGTGGCCGAGGATGATCTACTTTTTCTGGCTGGCCGCCCACGGAGGGTTGTCCACGGGCCCGTGGATGGAGCAGATCCGTGGTTGTCCACAGGCCCGTGGTTGCCCCGTTGTTGCTCTGCTGGATTTTCTGGAGGCCATCCCTCACTGCCTTTGGAGCTGTCGCAGCGCAGTGAGGATCTGGATGGGAGCCCTCAGGATTATGACTCGCATGCAGAGCCTTCAGAGGGACTACACTTGGAGGATGGTGGCCTGGTTGACCGAGGGAGGTCACGCGTTTTAGATTGATGAGGTCTCTCTAGCTTACCGGAGACAGGGTTAGAGCATTCAGAGGATAGAGCTTCATGAGGCGGTCCCTCTTGATAGCTCGGATCCTTGCACTCCACCTGGGAGCGTGGGACCCTGGGCTCTAGGGCGATTGTCGCGAGGCGTGCACGTTTTTGCAAGGCTTGGCCCGTAGGAGTTTTCTACATTTTCACTCCGCGAGGGATTCACTGGTTGTATAGCCCCCCCACCTAGCTGTTAGCCCATGTACCAGAGATTCCCTAGGCAGTGAGCTGGGTTTCTTTGGAACAGGCTGGTTTTTTCTTCTTTCAGCCTTTATCTAATTTTTTTCCATACTCAGCACCTTCAAGGCTGCTGTTTTGTATGAAGTTTTCCAAACATAAATAGAAGGTTCCTTTCTTTGCAAAAAAAGAATGAGCATCTTCACAAGAGAAAAAGAATGAGCATCACGTATTTGTCCTCACCTCTAGCTCTTAAAGGACAATCAAATGTACATCAATGCCAAGAAGTCCAATTTCTTTTTTGGAAGATAAATGCTTGGGTACATTATCAATTTCTCTTGTGTTCGATTAGACTATGCCAAAGTCAAGGACATCGTGGAGTTGGAGGTGCAATGTGGAGAAGGTACACATGTTCATGGGTATTTTCTAGGCCTACTGAAAGCATGTCAAAGACTTGGCAAAGATTGCATTACCTATCGATAATTTGTTATAGGGGATGAAGAGCAACGACAGCTCATATGTTTCATTTTAGAGGCTTTTACAACCTTTGATTTATTAAAGAAAGCAATTACCACCACTCGATACTTGGCTTTTACTCATTAGGATCAACCATTACTCCATCGCTGTAGTATTGGAGAAACATGTTCATCTCATTGGGTTTGAAGGACATAAGTTGATACCAGCTGAATCAGGTATTCCTTACAGGATAAATAGCTTTTTGTAATTATTCACTCCCTCAAAACTTGGAAGCACTTCTTGTTTGGGCATGAGTTCACAATATATATGTGTTCAAGTACGTGTGGGTGTGGTATGCATTTGTGAGGGCATATATTCATACTATGGTCTATACCCACTGTGGTCTTCAACCTTGTGACTGTCATGAGATCAAAACTGCACATTGTGTTGTGTTTTCAGCGCATGAGTTTGGGCATGTTCCTGGATTCATCTAGGAATTTGAGTTCACAATATAGAGAGACGGGGTGTAGGATGCTTGATGTAGATATGATGGAGGAGGTCCCCGACTCTGATGAAAAACTAAAAGACATGTATCGTGTAGACTTTGAAGGAATTGGGGGTGTGGTATAGGGGTTTGTGGTGGGAGCATTTATGCAAGATGCCACCTCAAGCACAACTGAACCGACTCTAGCCTGGTTGCTTGGTTTACTCTAGCAACTTGAGATTCTTGACTAGCCCTTCGAACATACCATAATAGGATTTGGTCATGACCTAGCACTCGCCATTTGTTCCAAGAGCATCATGTACTTGACCATTCTAATCCCATGAGTAGCATAGCTTCACTAGCCAATTTCGGAGAGCCTTGTTTGAATTTTCCAACAGCTTTGACCCCTAGTCCGATGGCCAGACAAATTGTTGGCCTTTGATGCTCTCAAGTGTTATGTTGTAGACACACCGTCTTGATGGGAACAGTTTCTTCCATTGGTTCAATGGATCCTCAACGACATTCATTCCACCAGTGTGGGTAGGACTCCCTACGAAGCGACCTTCAGGAGAAAATTGAAGTCCCTTCTCGCCAGGGTGTTAGAGAAAGTGCATGAAGTAGATTGTATCACTGAGTCCTATTAGCAGATTATGGAAATGTTTAAAGCCAAAGCCCAAGAATCTTATCAGGCCCAAGCCAACAAGCACTGTCGAGATGCTGGATACAAGGAAGGTCAGTGGGCTTATCTCCGGATTATGAAGAAAGAAAAGACTCCATTGGGAAGAAATGCCCAAAGCTTTCGTATGGAAGCTTTGGACCCTTTCCGATTATTCATGTCATCAATGATGTATCCTTGATGCTACAGTTACTCAGGACATGGACCATTTTTATGTGTTGTGTCTCAAGCCTTGTGTCGGTCCCGCGTTGACAGAAGTACCCAATGTGGAGTAGCCAGAGGTTGAGGTCAAGGCAGAGGTGGTTTAGGCTGAGCAGATTTTGGTTCATCTGTTCAGGAAGGTACAGGCAACCACCAACGCTTGTACACTGTCAAATTTAAGCGTTGGGCTTCTTATGAAGCACCTTGGGTTGATGAAGATTTTTTCACTGATAAGCCTCACTTCCTTACAGCGTACAAGCCTTGGGTCAATGATGATTTTCATGTCATGAGCATTTGCCAGCCCATGGCATGCTCAGGCTACCCGCAGCCAATCAGAGCTGCCAAGTGGCTCATACAGCAAGTGGGCCCCGCAGGCAGTGCACAGCAGCACCTGACTGCCACAGTACAGGTTGGGACTGCTCCAGGCAGGGTCAGCCGTCCATAGACCAAGTCAGGCTCTACAGACCTTTTGTCCAGCCTTTCCAGTCAGCCAATAAGGGCTCAGTCGGCAATTTAGCCAAATCTATACAAAGGCCCCATTCCCTCCTCATTTCTTCATCAGCAGAAGGAGAAACAGCCTTCAGTTCAGGAACATCCAGCCAAAGATGGAGGAGCCTTGTGAGATCAGATAGGGGGTGGGAGAAGAGGAGCAGCCTGCCTCTCTCCACCTCCATTCTTGCAGGAAAGGACAACCCTTCATTACATTTGTATTGTCATCCTCTTACTGAATAGAATGTTTGGGCTAGTCGAGGTGCTAGTTGTCATCGTTTAGAGGCAGACTGTGTAACAAAATGTTTGGGCTAGTCGAGGTGCTGGTTGTCATGGGCAGGCCACAGATATGCCTCCAGAGGCAGAATGATTGGATACGTGTGCTCATTCTATCAGTTGATAGAGCATCTAAGAGAGCTTGGTTTGCATACCTAAGCAAAGTCTACGGGAATATCTCAATTATGGCATTTCACTTACTGTATTGTGAATTATCTCACAGGTTTTCTAGCATTAATAAGACACACATCTCTCTCTCTCTCTCTCTGTGGCTGATCCCTCTCAGAGCTCTATCACAGAGTTCTTTCAGCCAGATCACATGGACCCCCTTGAGATGAGGCCTCGACGTGACCGTGACCCGGAGCTTGTGACCCGACAGCTCAGATAGAGGGTTGACACACAGATCACACTTGGGGACATCCCCTCCCTGTTTAGAGTCGGAGGCCGACCGACGGGGGTCACAGTAGCCCTGGTTAGACGTAGAGCTACGACTAGGAGACATGCTAGGACTGCACCTTTGAGTGGTCGACAGCACTCTATTGCCGACTTCATGCTCCCATTGCCTCATCCACCCTGATGTACTGCTGCTGCTGCTGCTGCTGCTGATGTTGATGATGATGCTGAGAATAATTTATAGTCGACCATTGACATGACTATGTTGTACTTACGACTTAGTACTACCATTCTACATTTTTGCATTTTGCATTTTGCATTGGTGTGGATTCTCGTTTAGTAGCTCCACTACCACAGCTCATTTGTACCAGGTTTTTCAGTCTCATAGACCCATCGGTCTTCTGAAGACTTTAATAAACTTTCTTTCTTCCTTTCTTTCTGTTTCTAAGCTACTCACCTTGACCCTAGTATGACTTGGAATTAGGCACTGTCATGAGAATTGTTTCATAGTGCATCAGTTTTTGCTTTGTCTTGTTTATATGGTTGGTAGCAAGGAGAAGCACTTTTGCTCTTTGTTTTGATGTTTCCTACCGTACAGTGTACTTGATGACCTAGATCATCATGGTCTTTTAAAGATATTCACAAAATTTCCATTTTGGTCATGCATCTCTCTCTCTCTCTCTCTCTCTCTCTCTCTCATGTTTGTGTGTGTGCATGCATGCTCGTGCACATGACTGGTGCATGGCTGCGTGTGTGTGTTTTTGCATGCATACATATAAGTATAAGAGAGTATATGAGTAACTATAGATATTAATTTAATCAGATGCAATTACATTATCTTGTGGCAGCCCTAACCAGATGCACAGACTATTCCATCACCAAGGTTTTGGAAGTAGAAAAAAGGCTGTCATTTTTTTTGCTATTTTCACATCTTCTTGTAGTTAAACATCCTAGGGTAGTTGCAGATGACACGAATTATTGTGATACAATTACGAGCTTGTGATTGTTACGGGTTTTCTTTTGTAACAACAGCTAATTCTTCTTGACATCTTTGCATATCTGAAGCACACGTGACGTATACTGCTGCTATATAGTGTTGTACAGTGTACTTCCTAGTTGAATGGACACTGGAAATTGCATTGTACCTCCCCATAATTTGAACTAATACTTAATGAATCGAGTTTGTAAATGGTTGTCTCTGTATTTGTTGTTTGGGTTAATTCAGGTGGCAGCATCTCATATTTGGTTGGTGGTGGTCTTGTACTTGCAGGCTCTCCCAAAAGACTTGACTTGCCAATAACACAGTTTCCATATACATATAGTTCCATCTATACACGATACCCTGGTTCAAGATGCAGTGGCTCTTTTCAGTCCCTTGTAAGAAATATGTCTCTATCTCGGAATTGTTTATTGCAAACCATTATCAGAGTGCACTTACGTTGTCATATCTACATGATTGTTCAAGTAATGGGCTAAGGGATGCTAGATCTTGGTTCAGTATATTGACATTTTAATTCTATTTTCTTACTCCATAGTGTTTGGGGATACGTTTCTTCACGGCCTCATCCCACATGGACAACTTTTCTTCAATCTTCTAAGAGATAGTGATGGCGATATGGATTCTGATGACATTGTTTATTCATTTATTTGTTGAAGAAAGTAAACTCTTTTAAATAGAAAAGCTGTCCAAAACCTGATTTAAAGAGCCCAAAGTAATTAGCATCTGTACAAGGCAAGGTCTTAACAGCACTGATATCAATAATACTCTAGATCTTTCAGACAGTGGGCTTTTTTAGCTCAGCTTTGAGGAAATGAGAGAATATTGATTAACATCCTGCTAAGTCTTCAGGGGGGGTGTTAGGCAATTGCAGCCTTAGCTTTGCTTTTCTGATTGATGTCCTAAAAGCATGATATGCTTTCTCCCTCCATCTCCTATTAAAGGAGATCAATTGTAAACAGTCAATCATTGAATACAAATATACTTTCGGGGCTTTCTTGTGTGTTTATTCACTTGTTTAACACCTATAGGATCTATGAGAACGGAAGAAAGATCTATGAATGTCTTCAAGAGGCCTCACGGGCCTATGAGACAAGATAAACCATTTATTATAAAAGCATAACTATGCTCTAGTCCTAAAATAGGATGACCTTCACTTGTCACAAAGCCTTATTTATCCCTAGAAATAAAGAGTAAAATATTTTATTTTGACTTTGGTCAAAGAGAATCGACTTCAGTCAAAGTGAGTTGACCTCTATCAACTTGAAAAAGTTGCTATACTTTTGACTGTTTTGCTTAGTTGCATGGTGGGGATGCTCACTAGCATTAACCTTAATGGGTGAAATGTGCTTGGTGGTGTTTTATTTTGTGGCAGCTTCTTGAAGAGTGCAAAATTTCCCCAATTTAAATGGGAAAGAACATGCAAAACTGGACTTCCAAAGCCTAGAGTAGCCACACCTGCAAAAGTGGCTATTTTTAGCCAGGGCTTCCAAAGTTAGAAGGCAGCTCGCTTCTCCTTGCCTGTTTTCTTGTGACAGGCGTCTGTTTTCCTTATGAGTCCTAAAATTTGAATTGATTAGATCTGCTGCAATTTGAGATAGGTTGGTGTGCTTTAGGGTATAGGGCTGATTACAGTAGTATCGCAGCAAAGGATCACCACTTACCTTGGTGGTGGGCGATTCCTGGCTGAGAGAATTCTGCAACAGGTGGTCGGGGACCAGAGGAGCAGGTAGGAAGAGATAGGGATTTGGGGGTTGTTTTTCTATGGGGTAGATAACCCTTGGGACAACTTTCAAATGAGTTTTCATACTAGTTTTGTGCGCCCAGCAAAGCTAAGTTTTCAATCAAGCTGATTGCCAGCTTTATGGACAGTGATTTGGCCCGTCCAAGTGTGGGAACAGATTGTGCTTTTGCTATCGAAGGAGAAATTCGAAATTTAGAACAGCTTGTTTTGATGATAGGATCAGGAGAGCACGGAAGTTCTAACACTAGGCTGCCCAGCAAGAAGGTTAAGGTACCGGTTGATGATCTTGATGAAGATTTTGTCAAGGCCAAGATTTAGGAGTATGGGTTCTTGAAAAAGAACCCATGATTCTAGCATCTTTCTAAGCAAGTCCCACTGAGAAATTTGCCAAGCAAGTATCTGCCCCCCAAGAAATCTAGAAGAAGGTGTTCTAGCTCCTCATCGACTTCTTCAGCAGGTTCATCTAGGAAATGTCATAAATCTCAGCGTAGAGGGAGAAGTAAGCACAAGAAACGGAGAAAAAGGACTCCCAGTAGCAGTTCGAGTTCATCCCACCTTGTCCTTTGACTCTTCATGAAGTAGACATCGAGACAGAAGTGGGAAACACTCGAGAGCCAAGAAATTCAAAGAGGGAGGTGTTGTAACTTATGATGGGGCATACGGGCAGATAGAGATGGCTATGCAATTTATACATTAATTTGATGCTGCTTTTGGGACGGAAAATTATCAAGAATTATCCAAACTCTGAATGGTGAGTTTGCACCTTACAAGTACAGCCAGTGCTTGGTGGAGTGCCAGGCTGGTAGATGGAACTGCTTCCAAGATATGAAATAAGTTTAAGAGGTATTTCTATCAGCAGTTTCTTCCAAAGCTGTTGTGGATGAAGTTCATGTTGCATGGGATGGCCTTCATATAAAGAAAGGGAGACGGTGGAGTATTTTAATCAAAGACTTTGGGATGCATACTTTACAAGTAACCCTTTTCCAAGAGGTTTCTGTTGGAAAGGTCACCTCCCCATCTGTAAGCCCTCAAATGAGGAGAGCATGGGGGAGGGAGACCTAGGACAAGAGGATCTGAGGCCAGCAACAGTACGGAGCAGTACAGAGTTATAGGACAGCAAGTATGGAGCGAGGTAAGGATCGAGAGGCTGAGAGATGCCTGAAACAGGGCAGGACCTGCAGAGGACAAAGGCGCCTACTTGGAAGGGCCTTTGGTCCTGGTAGAGGGGCTGAAATAGGCCTCCATCTGAGGCTGAAAGGTGGTGCACACCCACATGTCAAGGCAGAAGAGCAGAGGCCAGCAAAAGGCTGCCAAACCCCCTATATATAGCCCCACAGGACTGGTTGGGGGGGATGAACCTGGTCGGCCACATGGGCCAGCCCACAGCCCCATACGTAGGGGTGAGTGGAGGGGGCCAGCCAGGCAGCTGGCACACAAAGCAAGGGGGCTGGAACCCCCACTTATATGGAGAGAGCACACAGCTCAAGAGGAGCTGCCCACAGCCCAAGATATAGGGCTGGTGGGGCCAGTTTCAAGGAGGCTGAGTCGGCCGGATCAAGGGAGTCTGGTTGGTCCATTTCTTGGGCCTTATAAAAGCAGCTCATTGGAGGGCATTCATACATCCAGCAGGCCAGCAAGTTTGTGAGCAGCAGGAGCAGCAGTTCACACATTTCCAGGCCTACATCCAGGAGGCAGAGGAGTATAAGAGAGGCTGCAGACTGAGCTCTACTAGGGCTGGTACCTTGGCTGTCTTCTAGGGCAGCAAGAAGCTGAGGTCGAAGGATAGAGAGTCTACATATGGTCAAGGTGGAGCACGCGGCTCAAGTTCTAGAGATATACGGCAGATAGTAGAAGTACCTGGTGGTAAGATTAAAGGACCACGCCCTAGTGGGACTTTGGATGTCTCTCTTTTCTATTGTGTCCATAGCTTTGGACAGAAATATATTCTTTTGATAGCTTCTATATCTGGTTGGATCATTGTCTATTTATGAGTCTGCACATCTATTTGAAGCACAAAAGTTAAGAAGTTTGTGATTCCACACCCCACACACACTGTGTGAGCTCCTGGGCTATTCTATCAGTCTTCCGCCGTGCATACTCTCTGTTGGTGGCTTTCTAATAGTTTCAGCTAAGACCCAGCTCTGTAAGTATCAGACAGAATTCCCTCCAAATATTCAAGTCTTTGTGAATATGTTGTCTCATGCAGAGATTCAAGACCTCATGCATTCTATCAGACATAATTCCCTCCAAATATTCAAGTCTTTGTGAATATGCTGTCTCATGCAGAGATTCAAGACCTCATGCATTCAGCTTTAGTTGCATTCATGATGAATATGAAGGACTCATCGTTGTATTAGAAGAAAGATGTGCCAGAAAAGAACAAGAATGCACTAGAAAGGAAGGATTTCTAGCCAGTTTAGTTTGAGAAGAAAGGGTTTCAGTCTTAGAAGCCGAGGGAAAACCATAAGGGAAGAGCTTGCTCTACGCATGAGCAGATTGAGACCTTCTGAAGCAAGGGAGATGTTTTCGACGTGGAAAAGAAGGGCATGTGGCTGTCCAGTGCCCCAAAAGGCCTTCGGGTCGAGGGAGCACGAAAGACCAAAGGAACCGCCTTGCCCTATGGTGGAAAGTATCCCTGATGTTTTGGGGAGAGTGGCCGATTCGGAGGCCAGAGAATATTGCCTATCTTGGGGTAGAGAACATTGCCTATCTTGGGGCAGTTGTAGCTTGAATGAAGAGATTCGGACTACTTTTTGATTAGCTTTCTCCTTTAGTGCTAGCCTTCGTCATGGCTGAGTTTGCCCTTCACCTCCGGAGTGCCGACAGAAACTCAGTACGAAGACTTTGTATAAATGGATGCTCAAGTATGTGTGGGTGTGTGGATTTGTATGTGTGAGAGCATACTTTTATACTATGGTCTACACCCACTGTTGGGCACTGATGACGTCAGTGGGGATGTCATAGTAGCTAGTCCCTGCTATGCGTGATGGAGTTTACGGTTTTCAATCTTATGAGTGACTATCGTGGGATTGAAACTGTACTATGTTGTGTTTTTAGAGGATGAGTTTGGGAATGTTCCTGGATTCATCTAGGTATATGAGGGATCAGAATGTGTTTATCCTTTTTGGCCTAGGGGCTATATACAACTGCATTTCTGAACAGTTAGCCCTTCGACTTGGGATCAAGATAGAGGAGCCATATATTCTATGGAAATTTTGTTCCTGTCATCCCTATTCATTGTGAAGCTTTGTATTCATATGCAGGATTATGTTGACCAAGAGGACGTTTTCATCTCACCTTTAAAGCATCATGATGTGGTGCTTTGTATTCCTGAATTTCGCGGGAAGGAAGTGCAGCTTTTGATGCTTTAAAGAGAGCTGGTTTTTGATCATGGGGGAAAGAAGCATCGGATTGTTGCAAAGAATAGAGGTGGAAATAATTTCCAAGCTAATGAAATCTGTAATTTCTGCGCATATGATTGTGTTAAAGAAGTAGAAATAATAGATATGCATTCTAAATTTAGTTTCCCATATAGAAATAATTTTCAGTTTCTTGAAAATACTTTTCTAGGTGAGCTGCCACTTGAAAGACCGGAAGACAATACTATCAATCTTATTCTGAGGAATGCACTGCCCAACCGGCCTCTTTATAAGGTGAGCACAATCCAGAGGGATGAAATAATGGCAAAGGTGCAAGATCTATTGTCAAAAGGGCTAATTCAACCTAGTTCTTCACCTTTATTTCTCCCCAATACTGTTGGTTCAGAAAGAGGATGGTTCATTTTGCATGTGTGTTGACTAATGTGTTGAATAATATGACCATTAAAAATTGGTTCCCCATACCCTATATAGACGATGTTTTGGGTAGGCTGGGAGGGGCTAGAGTCTTTAGCAAGATCGATGTTAAGAGCGGGTATGTCAAAAGGGCTAATTCAACCTAGTTCTTCACCTTTATTTCTCCCCAATACTGTTGGTTCAGAAAGAGGATGGTTCATTTTGCATGTGTGTTGACTAATGTGTTGAATAATATGACCATTAAAAATTGGTTCCCCATACCCTATATAGACGATGTTTTGGGTAGGCTGGGAGGGGCTAGAGTCTTTAGCAAGATCGATGTTAAGAGCGGGTATCATCAGATGCGTATACATTCATGAGATGTGCATAAGATGGCTTTGCCTACCACAAACAGGACGATGGATCGAATTTTTAGGCATTATTGACATTTTACAGGTACTCTTTTTGATGATATTATCGTGTCACCATATCTATAGATGAGCATAGACAACATTTAGCCATAGTTTTTCCAGGAGCTTTGCAACCATAAGCTTTATGCTAATGGTAAGAAAAGTAAAATTTCTCTTGGATAAGGATCATTATCTTGGTCATATCATTTCTAAGGATTAGGTGCAGATGGACCTGCAAAGATTTGCTGATAAACCTCTTATGATAAGAACAAAGAACTAAAAAAATGTGTACTTCATGTACGGTTTTCAACTCACGTCATTCTTGTATAGCTTGGATCTTTGCAAGATCAATCTGTACCCATCCTTAGAAATGACATGACCAAGATAATGAATCTTATCCAAGAAAAATTTGCTTGTCTTACGATTGACATAAAGCCTGTGGTTGCAAAGGTCTTGGAAAACTATCATCTATAGATTTACAAACACAATAATGCCATAAAAAAATTGCCTGAAAGATGTCAATGAGGCCCAAAAATTCGACCCATCATCTTGTTAAAGTGGTTGGTGCATTAGTCAATGCAAAGGGCATGACTTGAAATTCATACAATCCAAATGTGGTACGGAAAGCCGTCTTATACACATCCTGTGGATGTATGCGAATTGATGATACCCACTCTTGAGGTCAATCCTGCTAAAGATTTGTAGCAGCTCCCATCTATCCACAACATCATCTATATTGAAAATTTCTTGATAGTCATTTTATTCAATGCACGTAGTCAACGCATATGCCAAATGAAGCATCCTTTTTCTGAACTTGGACGATAATTGATGGACTTTGCAAGCAAGCACATTTCATACCTATACGGAAGACCATCAAAGTTGACCATATGGCTGAAGTGTTCTAGCACAAGTTTTCAAACATCATGGTATGTGTAAGTCTATAGTGATTGAGACCCTAGGATGACCAGCCTTTTCTGGAGAGCTTTATTTGATAAAATGGGAACCAAGCTTTTCTTTTGAGGTTCATCTCCAATTTGATGGACAAAAGTGAAACTCAATTCCATAGTATGAGATTTACCGAAATATTATGTGGCTGACCGGAAGAGTGGGAAAGATATCTTCCGTTGGTGGAGTTTGCATACAATAAGATTGTCCACAGTTCCACGTGAAAGACAATCTTCGGGGTAATTTATGGAAAGGTGATTCTACCACTAATCTTGAGGACAAAAGACAGTTGATCAATGTGTCTGAGACTTGGATACAGCCTTTACGCTGGTCAAAAAAGCAAAAGAAAGCTGCATATTAGGCATCGGAGGCAGCTAGACCTTTACATTGGTGATTGGGTGTTCCTCAAGGTTGAAAAGGCTAGAATCCAAAAGATGAAGGGTTATGGACCATTTCAGATCATAGGTGATATCAATGAGGTAGCTTAAAGGCTGGTTTCACCTGAGCATTGAAAGATTCATTTCATGTGAGTCTTATGAAGAAATATAGAGGACTTGAGCCTGCTGAACTGATTTTGGAAGAGCCACCAGTGGTGGGCGAGTTGGAGGAAATCCTTCAACCAGAACCCGTAGGTATCTTGTCAAGTTTACAAATTACTCGGCACGTGATAGCCAATTGGGTTGATGAAGACTACTTCTCAAAACATCCACAAGTGCTACAAATATACTAAGAAGCTTTTTAGTTTGGGACAACTGAATGGAAGGCCGAAGGATGTCAGAAAGCCTTATTTATCCCTATAAATGAAGAGGAAAATATTTTATTTTGATTGTTTTGCTTAGTTATATGGTGGGGACGCCCACAGGGGACTAAGGATTAGTCCAGAGAATAGAATGATGCATTGACTAATCTTTAACAGGTGAAATGTGCTTGGTGCTGTTTTATTTGTGGCAGGTTTTGGAAGAGTGCAAAAACTCCCACATTTTAATGGGAAAGAGCCTCTAAAAGTGTACGTCCAAAGTCTAGAGGAGGCTATTTTTAGCTGGAGCCTTCCAAAGTTGAAAGGCAGCTCGCTTCTAAGGCGATTTTGACAGCTAGTCAGCTCATTTGTGATTTCTTCTGGCATCTTTTCTAAGCTCTGTGCAAGTTGAACTTTGTATCAAACTCTTGAATTTCAAAAATAAAAACCTTCCCAGGGCGCGGGGTGGGGGGGGGGGGCTTATTTTTGGCCCCTAGTGTGTGTTTTCTCTTCCTTCCCTCCTCTTTCAGTTCAAGTTGATTGCTAGAAGGAAATCGCTGCTGTTTTTCCACTCAATGAGCCGACCATTCGAATTGTTATTTGGAGAGAATCTACAGCGACTTGTTGAGATTTACTGCGATTTGAGATAGATTGCTGTGATTTAGGGTGTAGCGCTGATTACGTCATTACATCTGTTTAAGACTGAGAGAAAAGGCTTAGATTTGAAGTGCTTGTCCTTCCCGATAGACTGCTTATTTGCGTGCTTTCCTTGCTTGATAAGTTCAGTGGCTCTTTATTTGAGTTGGTTTTAGAAGTGAGCTCTTTAGATATCCATATCTTTGTGCCCTCCAAATTGTGGGTTTGTTGCGGATAATCTTTACCTTGCTGCCTTGTCAATATAGGAGACTGCTCTCTTTTCAAGATATCATCTTGATCCCATTTGGCTTGTTTAGGCTCTCCTTTAGTGCTAGCCTTCGTCATGGCTGAGTTTGCCCTTCACCTTTGGAGTGCCGACAGAAACTCAGTACGAAGACTTTGTATAAATGGGTGCTCAAGTATGTGTGGGTGTGTGGATTTGTATGTGTGAGAGCATACTTTTATACTATGGTCTACACCCACTGTTGGGCGTTGATGACATCAATGGGGATGTCATAGTAGCTAGTCCCTGCTATGCGTGATGGAGTTTACGGTTTTCAATCTTATGAGTGACTCTCGTGAGATTGAAACTGCACTATGTTGTGTTTTTAGAGGATGAGTTTGGGAATGTTCCTGGATTCATCTAGGTATATCAGCATTAGCATCGATCTCAGCAGCAGAGAGAGAGGAAGGGGGCGGGGCAGAGCGGAATGGAGGGCCGGGCAGGGTAGAAAGGGGGGGTGGAGGGACAGAGTGGAAGGGGGGGGGGGGGGAGTTTGTGAGGGGAGGGTCACGCTGGAGGTAGGGAGGGAGCTGCGATGGGGAGGGGAGCTGCTAGGGAGGCGGAAGGGGAGGGGTGGGCTGGAGGTGGGGAGGGGAAATGCGAGGGGGTGGGGTAGAGAAGGAGCTCCTTTTTCATTTCTGGAAGTGAGGGTCTTGTCATCTACAAAGTATTGATTGAACAGGTGAGAACCATCAAGCAGCTCAATACCCTTGATTTAACTCTTCATCACTTCATTTTCTGAGAGCCATCCCAAAGCATCGGCAGCAATGGCAAAAGGAAGAGGGACAATTGGGAAACCCGACCTCTTAAGTGAGAAGGAATCAGACATCTCCCAACTTGGCTGAAGCATAGAGATAATAGATCTTGATGGATGCTATCTTACCAAATCATTTTAATGCTTGTATCTACCTTGGTAAAGAGACTAAAGCATGGGGTGATACTTTAATCCTTTTAGTACATTTGAACAAAAAATGTTTGATTGATAATTGCAAGCAAGAATGGATGCTTGGTCTTGTGTAGTACAACATTATCCAAAAAAACATTAAGCTTTTGATATTTATTTTCTACTTTTGTGTTTTAATTGGACAACTTCTTACGCTGGAAATTATGCAGGTTGTTGAGCATGCACAACACTTTGGTTGGGGGGCATGCTGCAATTTTCATGATGCTAGCTTCCATTTTGTTGGGGACAAGGAAGCAAGACATGAGGTCAGGAACATTCCTGATCACATTGGCATATTGTCCAACATCTATCTTGCTTGTACTATAAAAGTTTTGAACATGCATTACAGTCTTTTCTTCCTTTCATGCAATCAGCTCATGATACTTTTGTATGTGGATTTTTTACTACAAGTTAATTCTTGGAATTGCATTTATGAGCTTTTTGCTTTCAAAATGATGTATTTAATGATTTCAACCGTTGAAAGTCAGCACAAAATTTGAATATAGAGGCATGTTTTCTTGTTTAAGATGATTTGAAAGTATGCTTGTTTAGTGTTGAATTTCCGAATCTTCTCAATATAATGATGTTGTATGTAACATTTAGTGCTGACGTGTTCATTTAATATTGATGGATGTCATAGGAAAAGGTGGACCCTTTTTCTCTTGTTGCAGATGAGCTTGCCTTATTAGCAAATAGATTGCGGGCTATTATAACAACTGAGGTATGGCTCTGCAGTCCCACCAAAGTGTTGAAGGGTTTTAACAATTACTTGGGTGGTCCATTTGTTTAAAGTTCCTTTGTGAGTTTTCTGTTAAGGTTGGGCCCTCCATGTTACATGCACATTTTTTGTTTGGGTAATAGTGTGGATTGCTGCAAAGCTTAACTTCTCTTGATGTTGTTGTGAGATTGTAAATGTCAAAGTATGTTCATGCCAATGTGGTGTAGTCATTTTGGGAGTATTCTTCAAGCTTTCTCTTTTTGTGCAATTTAGGTTTGATGAATCCAAGATTTTTTAAACGTATTTGATTACGCCTTGTGTCATTCTTTAAACTTAAAGGGTTGTTTTCCTCTCAGGCCGATTCACTCTCTCTCTCTCTCTCTCAGCCTCCCTCCCTCTCTCTTACCTGTGGATGTCCGTCAACTTTTGGACATTGATCTTTTAGAAAACAATAAGCTACTTCCTCCAGTGCACTTAATATGCCTACCAGGTTCAGAATGCAGTGCATTATGCTAATCCCACCCATAGTTACTAGGGAACACATTCCCACTTCCGGAATGCCCGGAATGCGATTCTTGTTTTGGAAAACGTTCCGGATAGTGTTGGTAGAAATTTATCCACTAGATACTCTGGACCCTTAATCTTGAAAAAGATTAATGGGATTGCATACAAACTAGAATTGCTTCCCCATGTAAATTTCACCTCGTCTTTCATGTCAGTAGATTGAAAGAGGTGTTTGAAGGTAATGACTATGAGACAATTTGTTGCAATGTATATGGTTTGCCATCCTAGGCTCTGAGAATCATATATGCAGCATTTGGTAATATATGGATGACTTTGTCACACTTAGATGCAATCGATATTACGTATAAATCTATTAACGCCTAACTTTTCTTCTCAATCACGGGCATAGGCACATATTTTCCTCCCAACCAACCTCGATGGTAGCAAGCTCACAGAATCTCATCTTACGTGAAAGCTCCTGCTTGCCAAATCCCAACGAGCCCCAATTCCCTAGATAGATCTAGTAGGCCACATGTCTACAATTTAGGGTACCTCCTAAATGCATCATTTACCCCTCTCTTGGGATATCATTGAAATCACTTGCCCCTTGGCACATTTAATGCATTTAGACCCCTTAGCCTTAGATCCACCTAGTCTAGTGCTATATCACCCTCACCAAGGACCTTGACCTTGATTCCTTTTTGATCATTTACGTGAAGCCCAAACAAATATAAAACAAACGTTGATCCTTAAAGGAAAAGGTCGACTAACCCTTCTGAGGTCATGTTACCTCGACTTGAGCGTAACATTCCTTCCCTCTTCAGGCATCAGCGTCCTCGATGATAAAGTCTGGGAACACTCTCCGTAACTGGTATACGGATTCCCAGGTAGCTTCTGATAGAGGTAAACCATGCCATGCAACCAACACCATGGGTATCTTCCGATTGGGTACTTGCATTGTTCCTCGGTCTAGGATTCTTGTTGGCTTGCGTCTTGCATTATTCTCTATCTCCTAAAACAAAACAACACCCTCGATTAATGAGTCACCTGTATGCAAAAATTTCTTTAAACAAGAAACATGAAACACTGGGTGCACCTTATAACCCTGTGGTAATTCTAATTTATAGGCTACCTTGCCTATTCTTTTTAGAATTAACCACGGCCCACAATATCGAGGTGATAACTTAGCACACTCTCCTACAGTCAAAGACTTAGAGTGCGAAGGAACTCTAAGAAAAACTTTTTCTCCTTCCTTAAATTCTCTAACGGATTTGTTTTCATCCGCATACGCCTTAGCTCTATCCATAGCTTGGCGGATGTTAGCTCTTGCAAGTGCTAGCATCTCCCGTATTTGAACTACAAAGTTCGTGGCACTAGGCACTTTCTGAGGTACTCCAACTGTAGTTGGATTTGCTGGTCTATAACCATAGTTCAGCTCAAATGGATTGAACCTTGTAGAGGAATGTTTTCTATCATTGTAGGCAAATTCTAACAATGGCAACCACTTGTCCCATGTATGTTGCCTCAATGACACATATGCTCTAAGCATATTATCTAAAATTTGGTTAATTCTTTCCGTCTGACCATCCGTTTCTGGATGATCCCCACTACTCATTCCCAACTCAGTCCTTAGTGTCCCAAACACCGCAGTCCAAAAATGACTGGTAAATTTGACATCCCTGTCTGACACTATGGAGAATCCATGCAAACGAAATATATGTTTAATAAACAAGTCCGCTACTTGCGGGGCACTAACAGACTCTCTAGTTGGAATGAAGTGAGCCATCTTGGTAAGACGATCAACTACCACAAGGATAGAATCATATCCACCTTGTGTCGTAGGCAGACCTACAATAAAGTCCATGGAAATGCTCTCCCACCTACCTAGTGGTATTTCCAAGGGTTGTAAAAGTCCGGGTGGCTTCACCCGCTCTGCCTTACTTACCTGACATGAAAAACAACGTGTCACATATTCATGAATATGTTTTTTCATCTCTGGCCAAAAGAAATCTTGCTTCACGAGATCATATATCTTCTCAACTCCTAGATGTCCCGCACATGGGCTATCATGGCATTGTTGAATGACTTTCTGCTTGAGATCATTCTGATTAGGTACTACTACCTTGCCATTTCTTTTCAGCATACCATCTCTTATGGTATATCTTGCATAAGTTTGACCTTTTCTAGATGCCAGGTCACCCTTTTCCCCGGGTTTAAATACATGAGCCTTAGGCCAAAGGCTCTGGACGAACTCATCCACCTTTTGAGTTTCCCTTATCTTGGTCATTAGAGCACTTTCTAATACCGTGAAACTCATATTATGCATAATGCGTGACAACGCATCAGCAACCTTATTATCCTTTCCTCTTCGGTACCGAATCATCAAGTTAAACTATTGCATGAGTTCTGCCCACCTAGCTTGGCGACCTCTCAAGTCAGGTTGTTTACAAAAATGTTTCAGAGTATCGTGATCAACATCAACATAAAACTCTGATCCATATAAATAATGTCTCCATGTTTTCAGAGCATGGATAATAGCATACAACTCCAATTCATGAGTTGGCCAATTTCGTTGAGAGGGAGAAAGCTTCTTGCTTTCAAAGGCTACTGGCCTTCCCTCTTGGAGGAGAACTGCTCCTACTGTAATGCCACTTGCATTGGTTTCAAGGAAAAACGGTTTTTGGGGATAAACTATGTTTAACATCAGTCCTGAGGCCACAGCTTGTTTTGTGGTGTTAAAACTCTCATGTTGATTCTGTCCCCATATAAAAGATACTTTATCTGAGGTCAGATCAGTCAATGGCGATACTATTTCGGAATATCCTTTGATATGCATTTGATAAAATTGGACAAATCCCAAGAATGATCGCAAAGCGGTCAAACTCTGAGGGATAGGCGAAGTCAATATCGCAGACACTTTCTTTGGATCCATTTGTACCCCCTCAGGAGTAATAATGAATCCTAAATATTCAAGTCTTATCATACAGAGTACAGTTTTCTTTTTATTTACATAAAGACTGGCTTTCCTCAAAGTACTGAACACTATTCTTAAGTGATCATAATGCTTAGCAATACTTTTACTGAATACAAGAATATCGTCAATAAAATGTACTACTTCCCGATATACGGACGTAGTAAATGGTTCTTAAGCATGACGAATGTAGCTAGAGCATTGGTAAGTCCAAACGGCATTACAAAAAACTCATAATGTCCAAACCTGCTTCTAAAAGCGGTTTTATGCACATCCTCGGCTCTAATACGGATCTGATGGTAGCCACATTTAAGATCTATCTTATTGAAAATTACGGCCCCATGTAACGCATCTAGCAAATCATCGATCCGAGCCATCGGATACCTGTGCTTAATAGTGATATTATTCAATGCTCTGTAATCTATATAGAGACGAAAAGTATAATTTTTCTTCTTTTTTAATATCACCAGCGAAGCAAAAGGTGAGAAACTGGGTTGAATTTGTCCTAGCTTGAGGTATTCTTCCAGTTGTCTTCGTACCTCTGCTTCTTCGGTAAAACTTAATCTATAGGGAGGCCTATTTACAGGTTCTGCCCTCGGGATTAGTTGAATCTTATGCTGAACATTCGGCTCTGGAGGTAACCCACAAGGTAACTCATCCCTAAAACAATCAGAGAACTCCTTTGCTATTTGATCAGCTAGCTTGGCCATCTCTCCATTTTGGGCAACATTAGTGCTAGTCGAAGGACCATCAATCTGCTCTACCGATGCTGTACAAAGAAACAAAAACTCTTCTTGAGCTTTTCAAACTTCCATTACGAAAACCAACGGTCCTTGAGGTATATCTTTTTCACCTTGTAAGACATACATCACATTATTCATCTTGAATTGATAAATGTGCTTTTTCCAATCTATGGCTGGATTCTTCCTAGAATGCCAAGCCTTATCCAGGGCTATGTCTGCATGAGCAAGCTTTGTGATTTCAAAATCAAGTTTCTCAGCATAGTCCTGAATTCGAAGCTCCAACTGGGTAACCCTTTGGTCCCATACTTCAGTTGAACTTCCGTCTGCCATTCTGATTGTAGTCAAATTGGCTAGTCTTTAATTTTAGCCTCTTGACAAGCTTGGAGTTAATTACATTGTGCGTTGACGCTGAGTCAAACAACACAATGACATCATGATTGGCTACTTGCCCTTTCATCTTAATTAACTCCGTATCGTTAAAGGTTATATATCCCATTGCTGCGGGCTTTGACAGGACGTTATCAGGTGCACTAGTTACTAGCTTAGCAACAGACACACTTAACAAAACAGGTACTGACCTTTGAGAAGATCCCGCTAGCTGAATCTGCATCTGTTCTGCTCTGAGGCTTCCCTCCATTTCCACCTCGCATTCTGAGATCACCATCTTAGCCATCCGACGATCCTTGTTTCGTGGACAGTCTTTCCATTGATGAGGCTGAAGGCATCCAAAACACAAGCCTTCTCTCCTCGCTTTTTCTCTTTGCTCTGGGTTCAAAGAAGACTTCGACCAAGCCCAGGCTGCCATTGGTGTTACTTTTCTTTTCATTCCAATGGTGGTACTTGGTTTAGGAGTCTCGACTGGCTTCGCTTGCTTGGCTTGACCACTAGGCATGTGAGGTACTCTGTTTGCTAATCCACTTTTTCTTAAACTCAGTTTTCTTCGGGTACTCATACCGAGTCCCAACTTGCACAAACCCACTTGGTCTGTTCCCTTTGGCATCTTCATAGTTCAGGGCTATGACAATTGCTTCATCTAGTGTGTTCGCATACTTAGCGCGAACTTCCATCTTGATCCGATCATTCAATCCAAAGATAAAATATTTTCCCAAAATTGATTGAGGTAGAGGTTCATAAACTTTCATTACACTTTCTCTGAACTTATCAGTGTATTTCGCCACTGATAAATTTCTCTAATGAAGGTTTCGATACTAATCCCAAGCTCGGGATGCTTCGTCAGGAGGTAAGAAGTGTTTTCTAAATTCTTTTTTAAACCCCTCCCAAGTAGTGGATGCCACTCCATCTTTCTGCTGTTTTATCCACTACCTAACCATTGCCTCATTAAACATATGGGTGGCCTCGCGGATTTTCTTCATATCATTCCTGATTTCACAAATGGCGAAAGCCTCTTAGGTCTCCATGATATCGGAACTACGGTCAGATATCCGACCATAATACTTTTCTGGCCTATAATTGGCAATATTAGGCACCTTAGCCCTCCTAGGCTCGACCGTATGAACACTGGTTTCAGGCTCCATTGGAGATTTACCTTTCTCTTCTCGAGATGGTCTAGCAGACATACTCTGAACCATTTTCCTGAGCTCGGATTGCCCTACATTTGCTTGTAACTGTTGCGCTAAAATTTGTTGCAAGGGATCCTCCAATAATGCAATTATGCCAGATAGTGTATGGCCTGTTGGGCGTGACACCTGCAGGGTCAGCTGGACTCCCGACTCTACGGGATCCACCCTTGAAGCTTCTTCTTCTACTTCCATTTAGGTCGATAGGTGTTTTACAAAAAAAAAACAAATAAAACACCGCCTAAAAGTGTATTTAGAGACTGCTTTCCAATCTCATAACCACAAAAGGTGTCTAAACATGCATAACCATCAACTGAAAATAACTAAGAACCAAGATGGATATCTTTTCCCTATACTAGGGAAATATCAGCAATCTCAAATAACTCAAACACCGAGGGCAAATAAACGACCATATACTCCAACAAAACTTAAAAGGCATAGAAAGCTCCCTGGTCATATCTCTGCTGCATGAAGAGATTAACTTATCCTTGCAAGCCACTCAGTCGTATCACCATCAAATTGAACAGGCTTCATACTCCAGGGCTTTCTCCAATGAGACGTCAGTGTGTGATTGCTACGTGCATTCACAATACCAATAACTAAACCTTCAACAGTTATCGTCTGCTATCTGTGTGGGGTGTGTTCTTAGAAGCCCCCTCTAGAGCAAGAGCTTCCAAGGCTCCTAGCCCAGAGTAAGACCTGGGCTCTTATATTGCCCGAGTCCTGAAAAATAGGAAACAAGTCATTGAGCTTTCTTATGACATTGCACACATTGCTAGTAGCAACCACTAGTGTCGCTATCTCCACGTTGCACACTACATTTTTCTATATTTGTGATGCTGTTTTCTGGTCCCAGAGGCTGTAGCTCAAGAATATTTATGCTACATCTATTGGACCTGAGCAAGAAGCTTCATCTACTATGTTGGATGATCTATTCCTCTTTGAGGTGGTAGATGATGCTTAGCTCTATGTGTTTTTGTGTTGACTCAACAAAGGTTCTTAGCCTTGAGTTGTCCCTTTAAACTGAATGGATTTAGAGTCAATAAGAGGTACTCTTACTGGGTTGTCCCCCAAAAATGAATGTATTGTCTTTTACTTTGGTTTGATGGTATTGACCACCCAATTCAGAGTAAGGGGGGGTGACGAGTAATGGTTTGCCCTTGCTGGTCGCAAGCTGACTGAGAAGTTACTTTCACACGGGAGGTGTCGGATAGTTGGACTTGCTCTTTGCAGTATTGCGGTGGAGGGGGGATTGGTATACTCTTGCGTGTTAGGTCTCACACTCTTTGCTCTGAAGCGGGGTGTTGGAGATATCATTGCCAAAGAGTGATGTGTTGGTGTGTAGTTCTAGGAGTTCTAGTACTAGTTCATGTGTGAGTGCCACGTGTCACTCTGGGAGTTATTCCATATTGATACATGTGTGTGTGTGCTTAGCCTATATAAGGCTTGTACTTCACTTATCATGTCGTACTTGATGAATGAATGAAAGCCTTCATTATGTCTTCATTTGAGTATCACTTCTTCACTCCCTAGCCTCTCTCTCTCTCTCTCTCACACACACACACACACACACACACACACACACACACACACACACCATGTTTCTAACATTTAGCTAGGAGCAAGGACGCAATTTTGCTTTGAAAATCGTAGGCTGGTTGTCCCAATTCTTTTTGGCCAAGAGCTTGTGGGCTGGTCGATGGTCTGGAGATAGAGAGGTTGCTTGTGTGGGCTGGTTGGAATACTTACCGTTGTGGGCTGGTGGTGCATTTGTTTGTACAGACCTTTCGGGCTGGTCAATGGGGTCAATTGCTGGTGCACAGGCTGAGAAGAGCTATTTACACGGGCTGAGCAAGGATCTCAATTTCTGGCGTGGCACCCAAGGTTGCTCACAAGGGCTCGTTTGTCGCCTAGGAGTTATTGAAGAGGGGCTGGCTGGTCATATCGGCCTACCCCTTGGTCGTGATTTTGTTTGACAGGTGTGACTGATCGTAGAAGCCTGCCCACAAGTAGCTTTCTGCTATTGGGGGCCAAGCTGGACTCACAAGATGCCATGCCCCATTTGTGAACGGAATGGAGGGCCTTTGTTGTGCAAGATGACTCACAATTCATGGTTTTATTGTCGGTGCAAGCTTCCGTTAATGGTGGCAGTGTATATATGCTTTCTCTCTTTGCTCTGAGCAGATAAATGACCTTGTGGGCACTGGTAGCAGGACTGTGTGGCCAGGTGTGGCTGCTAGTAACATCTCAGGCTGTGTGCCAACTGTGTGCTATGCATTGGTCAAAGCATAGTCTAGCATAGGATATGCTTGGTGAGAGTAGTGAACAACAGAGTCTATGCATGGGGCAATGTTGCCTAATGGGATGTGGAATAGTCTAATTGCAAGAGTAATTGTAGCCCATGTGTAATTGGATTCATGGACCTCCAATTATTAAAGAAATACCAAAAGGGGCGCCAAGGTTTGGGGCCAATCTGTGTCTTTCTTTTTGAGCAGTTCTCCACAATTGGGTGTTTATTTTCTGAATAAGTAAAGTGAATGTATTGGCTGGTGATCTATGCTTTACTGCCCTTTTGTTGGTCTTAAGGCCGATTTCAGGCTACCCCTGCTGCCACAATTTTTTCTCTGATGTGTGCATATGTGTTGCTCATCTTCTGCTTTCCCTGTGGTGCAGCTTTTGCGGATTCTTTCCTCCCTTGGGATTGTTGTCTTGCCCACCTGCCCCTCTCCACCTCTAGATCATGTGAGATGGTCCTTTTGAACATTGATAAATCATCCCTAAGATATTTCTGCGTTTCGTACCTGTGCATTCCTGCTTGTAAAACTGCAATTTTGTTCCCGGGTCTAGCCATAATTTCTGTAGCATTCCTCCCCATTTTTGTATCAGCTAGTGCTTGTTATAGCTTCCAGTGCTTTACATGGTATCTATGAGAGAGAGAGAGAGAGAGAGAGAGAGAGAGATGTTTGCAAGAGACGTCGCGGGCCTATGAGACAAAGTGCAATACCAAAAGGTAGGTCATACAAGCCACTGAGGGCTGAAGCAAAGGGCTCACTAAGACCCTTGCTGAAACCTGAAGTGCTAACCCAGTGAACAAAATTCCAGAGTAGCAAATAACAGAAAAGTATCAGGTACTCAGAGCTAGTGCTCCTAGTACATGCTCAGGTTCCATATATCCAGGTAACTTGGTGGCTCTCTGATGAGATGTGAGGAGCTCTCCTATTTGTGTCTATCGAGCTGTCTCTCGATGCAGTGGAGGGCGTGGTCTCCTCTCTTTGGATCCAGTGGGCTACGTCAAGGGTGATCCCTCGTCTTTGGCGGTCACCTCTGAGGAGGGCTGAATTAGACCGAACCTCGATCGTGAGTGCTCTTGTCCCTCTCCGTGTCGCACGTGGAGTGTATGTTTCTCGTTTGGCAGCATCGTGGTGGACACTTCCACAGCCAATCCATGATGCTCTCATGTCATCAGGCTCCTCTCCCTCAGCCTCACTGGCGGCTGACTCAGATGCAGAGAGAGAGAGAGAGAGAGAGAGAGAGAGAGAGAGAGAGAGAGAGATGCATATGTAGATGTAGGTATGCATGTAGATAATGTGTGTGAGAGAAAGGAAGAAAGAATTATGTGTGTGAGGAATAAGCATTTGCTACCCATCCGGATGGGAAGGAAGGAAGAAATAAATACTACCATCTTCGAAAGGCCTTACGGGCCTATGAATGGTCCAAGTACATGCCTTCTCTAGCTCGCAGTTTTACTTTGGCTCAGTCTTTTATCTCAGATTGCTTATTGCTTTTTTGGTCTCTCTTTTGGAAGGTACCCAGGTTGGCGTCTGCTGCTGAATATTTCTTTAGGATGGGTGTGGAAGGCAAACGTTTTCGCCCTATGGTAATTGCTTTGTGTTTGGATCAAAATTAGCTTCATGCTTTCTAGAGGAACAGCTTTAAGTTAAGAACTTGACAAACTATTTGAGAAGCTTCTTAATAAATTTGTGGATGTTTTCATTACTAAAGTGCAATTGTAAAGTTTTGTTTGTGCACTTGAAATTGCTATGTTGTCTTGTCAAAGTATACTTAATGTCTCATTTTGATAATTTTCAATGTGGTGGTATTGTATTATGTTTTTGTACCCATTATGGCTTGCTTGTCAGGTTTTACTTCTTATGGCATCATCAATAACAGCTGTGCTACCAGACATTGGCATTCCCGAGTACTCAGTACAAGAACAACGACTTAGGCAGCAAAGGGTTGCTGAAATTACAGAGATGATTCATGTGAGCACTTTTCATTTCTTGCTTTTATGTTTTACACATGGTATTGCCTTGGAGTTTCAGCCATATGCTTGTGTCAGATGGTGTCTTTAGGGTCTTGTTGGCGTAAATCTGCTCTCAGAGTGTATATACTATATACCATATGCCTAACTGCTACCATGTATTTGACAGGTGGCCAGTCTACTTCATGATGATGTTCTGGATAGTGCAGAAACTCGAAGAGGCATCGGATCACTTAATATTGTTATGGGGAACAAGGTTTCTAAGAATGATGATTTCTTTACATCACTTCTATGTACTGCGTATACTATCGGATAATGAAAGTGTTCAGTATGAGTATGTGCACGCATGCGTGCATATATGTCTGAGAGAGAGAGAGAGAGAGAGAGAGAGAGAGAGAGAGAGAGAGAGCATACGGGTCTGACTGGCCTGCTGGTTCACCATTGAAATAACCCTTTCATGATTGGAGCTGCTGAAGAGGTCACTGGGCTATGAATTATCCATGGGAATATTTGTGAATCAAATACCAAAGTGGCCAACAGTGACAACCCACAGAAGAAGGTGGGAGAGCAGGTTAGGATTTGATAGGGGATGCAGTCATCAGAAGCTAATGTCCTTTGCGAGCTACTATCGAGCTTGAGGAATTAGTAATTTGAGTTGAAGGATGATGGCGAGCTAGGGGAGCCTTTCAGCAAATGAATTGGGGAAAATCACACCCGGTTGAAAAATTGACTGTTAAGGTTTTGTTGTGGTGAGGAATAAGCATTCACTACCCATCCAGCTCAACCATCCAATGGGGGATCATCCTCCTATTGATATATCCCAGCTATGGCTTGCTGGTCCTCCTCCTGTAGCAATGCATTAGGAAGCTGCACCTCTTCTAAGGGAGTCCTCAACAGGGCTGCTCCAAGTGAAGAAAAAGCGGGGAGTGGTTGGACATTGACTTGATTGCCAAGATGCCCGTGACTCCATCTGTCCATAGCCCAGTACTATAAAATACATACATTTAGAAGAATCCAGGAACATGGCCAAACTCATCCTCTAAAATAACAACACATATTGCAGTTTCTCAAGGGACTAGCTACTATGACATCCCCACCGACGTCAGCACAGTGGGTGTAGACCACAGTATTAACATATGCTCTCACACATACAAATCCGCACACCCATAGATGCTTGAGCATCCAATCATACAAAGGTTTTCCATTGAGTTGCTTCAAGCTACGATTGCTTATGAAGACTAAAAGATTTCATTTTAGTCTCTCCTGAACGACCATCCAAGCAAAAAAATAAAAATAAAAATTAGACAATCTATCTAATAGGGCAACACACTATTTAACATGGAAAGAATATCAACAAGCCGCAACATGGACAAAAACTTCACCAAGATGAAATTTGCATGTCCGCTAGTAGGAATATATATCTAGATGAATGGAGGAACATGCCCAAAATCATCCTCTAAAAACACAACACCTAGAGCAGTTTCAATTTCATGAAGTCACTCATAAGGTTGGAAACCATAAACTCCATCACGCATAGCAAGGACTAGCTACTATGACATCCCCACCGATGTAATCAATGCCCAACGGTGTGTGTAGACCATAGTATAAAGATATGCTCTCACACATACAAATCCACACACCCACACATACTTAAGCATCAATTTATACAAAGTTCTTTGTACTGAATTGTTGTCGGCATTTCGGAGGTGAAGGGTATTACTATAAAATATGTCTAGTCTCTCAAGTAGTCCATTGTGATGCCACTGACCAAAGATTAATGAAGGCTACCCGAGAGTCTAGAGAACTCTGCTTCTTACAAGGGATCCCTGCTAACCACAAAAATAAATTGATCCCATGTGCTGCAATCTGTTGAAGGCATCATCGAGAAGGAGGCTTTCCCCTTGTGCATGTTGCGTTCAAGATCCCAACCCTGGAGTCTCGCCTTTGGGGATATAGGGAGATCCATATGGTTGGGAGGGGCATCTGGATTGACAAGAAATTCACCAACAAGATCATGATCCCAATGTTGAAACAAAAAGCTGCTCCTGTCGGATAGACGCCACTATCTGATATGCAGCCGCCTCTGCTATAGGGAACAATCGCCTTTGTTTGGGTGCAGAAAACCCTAAATGCGGGCAGATTTTCCTCTTGTAATGGTTGCTAGGCTTGTACAACATGGCCACCACTAATTGCAGCTCAAAAAGCTTATAGAAGCTGGTTGCAGCCTTTCCTCTAGCAGGATAGTGTAATATGTGATCATAATTAGACAGGATTGTGTGACCAGCCAGGGTTGTATCCTGCTTTTGTTCCAACACAAGTACTATTATAGGTCCAAGGTGAAGGAGTGATGAAATTGGCAACAAAGACTCCAGAGGGGAGGCTGCTGCTGGTCGTGACTGCTTCCTGTTCCTAGCTTGTGCTTTTGGTGGGCCTATACAAGGCCGTAGGTCTTAGAAAGCTAAAAGCTTGCCTTTGGAAGTCTTTTGGAAGGCTTTCCAAAGCCAGGGGTTGGTTTCCTCTGCTTTTGGACTGCTTTACGATTTGCTTTCTAGAATAAAGAGCTTGAATGTTGTCTATTTAACAGGCTATAGTCTGCTAACCAGCCTTCAATTATTGCGAATTAACCTTTAGTAGCTGCAGCCCAGTCTAACAGCAGATTGAGAACCAGTTGTTAGGAGCTGTGAATTAAACTTGCTTCCTTTTGCCTCATCTCGCTCTTTGTGAGCGCCTTGTTTCTGCGTAGGACCAGTCTCTATACTCTCTCTCTGCTCACCTACTTCTTTCCTCTCTTCTTACCTCAACTCTCCTCTTCTATTCTTCTATCTACTGGCTGAAGTGAGTTACAAAAGTGAAGAAGCTGCAGCCAGTATGCCTCTACTTGAAGAGCCATGACATGGATTTTGGTGAAGATAACCTTGTCACTAAAGAAGAGCATGTAGAGCTGAAGGAATGGTTTGAAAGACAAATGAAGGAATTAAAGATCCTGTTCACAGCCCAAGAAGTGCGCCTCATGAATTAAATCCAAACGATTGCGGTGTTGCAATCCATAGAGACCGGCTCCTTGGAAGAAGGAGCCGGTAGGAGTGTAGCCATAGCACCATCTTTCACACTTGAGACCTTCACAGGTGAGAAGAAAGAGCATACTATTGAGTTTTGAATAGGATCAAGTAGCGGCAGTTCCCTTGAAGGTCATCACAAGGATCCAGGCAAGGGCCATAGGCAAGGAAATGATGAAGCAGGCAAAGACGGACAGATCGTCTACATCGCAAAATCTTGAGCCACCCCAAACCCCATAGACCAGGTCCAAGGAGGTCACGGGGTTGGGTGAAGGAAGGAACCAAGTGCCCATCCAAGACACCATCACCACCTCCTCTACCTTTGGCCACGCAGCCCTTCTCAGGAATATCCAAGTATGCCCCCATACTCGGATGTAAACAAGACAGTGCGGGCCCAAGGCCTCACATCTCCACCTTCTTATAAGGGAACATATGCAATCTTAGAGAAACAACGCTTAGAGTGCATTGATGCATGGTTGAATCAATGACAGGTACAAATTCCATCCCTTCTCTGATGCACTCAAGAGTCAAGATTCAAATTGCTCAAGGGATGTTGGAGGGAAAGGCATTATCTTGGTGCGTGAGTTAAAGGAAAAACCCAAACCATGGGCTGAGTTTGAACAAGTATTAAGGAGGAATTCCTTCCTGAGGACGAGTTTGATCTCATCTCTAAGTTCACCAACCTAAACATGGAAAAAATGCCATTCGATGCTTACCTACAATGGTCTAGAGAATTGCAATCAAAGGCTTCATACACGGATTCTACTACCTTGTGTGGAATTTTTATAAATGGCTTGGCAAAGCTGCAAGTGAATAATAATCGTAGTAAAAACCTAAAGGATACCATTATATATGCGAAAATACAATGACACTATGGCCAAAGGAACTTGTTCACAAAAATCTCATAGGTACCGAGCCAAATAACTTTAGGCAAAAGAGGTGATTCCGTCCTACAAAGTGCTACATAGACTGAAGCCCCAAGTCCTTTACAGACTCGAAGTGCTGGTCCCTCGGACATAAGCAATAGGTGCATGGATTGATGCATTTGTATTACGATAGAGGGCAATAGTATAGCGCCTTAATCTCATAGGTACCGAGCCAAAGAACTTTAGGCAAAAGAGATGATTCCATCCTACAAAGTGCTACGTAGACTGAAGCCCCGAGTCCTTTACAGACTGGAAGTGCTGGTCCCTCGGACATAAGCAATAGGTGCATGGATTGATGCATTTGTATCACGATAGACATCTAATGGCAATAGTATAGCATGTAATTACTTGAGCATCATAGGAGTAGTATGGTAGCATCACTACGCTCTTCCTACAGTGATGTGTGTTCTTGTCTCTCAGATAGGATGTTTTTGTCTAGTAAGTTTGGCTCAAGTGTTCCATCTTCAAGGAAAACCAAAATCAAACTTTGCCTAATGTTCCCCTACCATGTACCTTGGATGCATGATGCATCACAAGTGGTATGCCATGGTAGGATGCGTTTTAGGATTTCTCTAATACTAATTCTAAACATAGTCACAATGTATTTCCGATCCAATGGCAGGAATCACTAACTACATGCCATTTAAAACTAGATTTTGTGCAAACCATGTACAAAGGTAACTAGTCATGTAAAAATTGGTCATGACTTGGAACAACATATGTAGCAGCCCATCGCTTATTGGCTGCTTGGTCCTTAGACATAAGCAATAGGTGCATGGATTGATGCATCTGTATTATGAGTGACATCTAATGGCAATAGTATAGCAGCTAATTGCTTGAGAGCTATGCTTTTTTTTTTTTCCATTTGGAATCATAGGAGTAGTGTGGTATCATCACCAGCCTCTTCCTATAGTGATGTGATTTCTTGTCTCTCATATAGGATGTTTTTGTTTGTTTGTTTTTTTTTTGTGGAGGGGGGGGGGAATATATTCTTTGGCTTTAAGCCTTCGCTTTGTGGGAATTACAATGGAGCTTCTTCTTGAAGGTCTTGGGGAAGGGGAAAAACAATCAAGACTACAAGAGAGCTTCCAAGCAAGTATATAGAATGGATGAGGTGGACTCGTTCCTACTTGTTCTTTTTAGTAATTCATAATAATCTGAGAAGAAAAGGAATGTTGTTGTATGAAGAGTGAGTATAGTTTGTGCATTTGCTTTTCATTATACTGAGTTCTTAATAAAGGAAACGACTATGGTTTGTTTCTTGTGGATTGTAAGCTTGGTAGGGGAAAACTACTCCCCGTGAGCTCCTATCGCGCCCCCCGTGGCTGCCCTATTGCCTCACCCCGTCTGCCTCCTCTGCTTCCCCTTCGCACTCCCTCGACCTCCCCGCCTCCCCCTCTGCGCCCGCCCCGCTGCTTCCGCTGCCTCTACTGCTCCCGCCTCCTTGCCTCCCGCCTGCTCCTTCTGCTTCCGCCTCTGCTGCCCCCCCCCCCGCCTGCTGCGCCCCCCGCCACCTCCATCTCCTCCGCCTCCTTCTCAGCCTCCTTCTCCACATCCGCCAGCCCTGCCCGCTCTTGCCACCTCCATCTCCGCCAGCCCTACCCGCTCCTGCCACCTCCATCTCCGCTCCCTTCTCCTCCACCTCTACCCCCCGCCCTCTCCGCCCCCTCCACCCTCGTGTCCCCCTTCTCTCCCCTGTCGGCTGCCCCTCTCTCTCCTGCCTCCTCTCCGTTCTCTTGCCCTCTCACCCCCTCACTTTCTCCCTCTTCGCCTTCTTGCCCTCCTTCCTCCTCCTCCATCTTTATCCTGCCCCCTCCTCCACCCCGCTTCGCCTCCGTCTCCCCCTTTGCCACTTTTCTTCCTCACCCTCCTTTTCTTCTTCCTCCCTGCAGCGGGAGCACTTGTGCTTGTTAAGGCGAAAGAGGTTCTTGGTGGTGACCCTTGGTCTGGCCAAAGGGGCTCTATGGCAGCACCTTCGAATCCCATAGCCGTTAAGGTTCTTCTTTCCCTAGCTGACAAGCAACAGGCACAGCAGGCAGTTCAGTCCCTCCGGGACAAGGCGCTTGTGGGTAGAATGGTGGGCCTCACGCCTACACGGAGATAGGTGCGAGAGTGGATCTAGGCGAGCTTGGCATTTGAGGGAGACCACATCCAAGAGGTCACCATCTATGGACGAGGCGTTTTCCTCATCCAGCTGAGCTCCCCCGACTCTGCCTCGTTAATTGTGGAGCAGAGCCCCATCCTCCTTGGCCCGCATCTTGTCTACCTCTTTCCATGGTATCATGGGTTCATAGTGGAGGACATGGATACAACACATCATGTTCCATGTTTTCCGGTCACTCTCTGCTTCCCAGGGCTTCCCAAGGAGTATCGAGCCATCCTCCCTTCCATTGGTTGGGCATTTGTGGCACACTGCTCGAGGCCTCGCCAGAGTCGGCTGCCTCAATTCTAGTAGATAATGGAGTCCCCAGGATTAGGCTGGTGGTTGAGAGCCCAGAGTCCCTCCCAAAGTTGATCCTTCTCGAGACTCTGGAAGGGGGCACACTTCGCCAGAGGGTGGAGATCTCCGGGTTACCAGGCCAGTGCTTTCGGTGCAGACAGATGGGTCACCTCGCCAGAGATTGCTCCCGTGGCCTCCCTCATGCGCCTCCCCTCCCTCCTCCACAGAGTAGGTGGAGTCAGCAGGCCCGTTTTCAGCGGCCTCTTAGGTCGGAGCAATAGGAGTCTCAGACTCCATGGGTTACCCCCTCGGAAGGGAATTGGACACAGGTTAAAAAGAAAAAGAAACCAAGCAAGCAGGCCTGCAACCGTCGCAGGCAGAGGGCCAACCGCAGGGTGAGGGATAGGGTTGATCGAGAGGCCTTGAAAGAGGAACAACAGAAGCCACCTCCTCCAGCGGCAGGGGTCACTGCCCATCCAGCCGATCCTCCAGCTTCGGAGGTTCAGCCTCCGCACCCACCCTTGCAGCAGCAGAGAGTCCCAGGAGCTCCAGATGCAACGATGGCGGAAGCAGCAGACGCTAGCTCGAGGAGGGCTGCGGAGGAGCCGATCCAGAGCCTCGGCGAGCTTAATCAGCAGGGGGTCCTGAGGTCGCCCTTTTCCCTCCTAGATCCCTCCCCCCAAACCCTCGACCTCCCCCCCTCCTCCTCTTCACTTCCCCCTTCTCCTCCAAGGTTCCCCCCGCCCCCTCCCCCACCCTCAATCCCCCCTTCTATGGTCACTCTCACCCCCCGTCCCGCGCCCTCTGTCCCGCGTGTCCCTACCCCTCCCTCTCCTGCCGCCCCCCTCTCCGCTTCAGTAGCAACTTCTTTCGCTTCGACACCCTTGTCATCAGGCAAGGGAACGTTGACGCCCCCTTCTGCTTCCTCATCGCAGTAGTAAGTCCGTTCAGAGAGGGATCTCGAGGGACAAGGCTCGTCCTCCCGACCAGCAGCTCCCAACCTCCAGCCTGGGCGTCCCTTACCGCGGGACTTTTGAAGGTTAGGACCCTGGAACTATCTGGAGATTCTGAAGTCATACCCTCTACAATGGAGGTAACGCTCATGGTCCTTCAACCCCGGAAGGAGGGTTTGATCAGTGCAGTGGGATCTCAGACACACCCCGTTTGGAGATTTCCGTTTGCCTCCATAGGGTTGGAGAAGTGGTCCCCGGAGGTGTTTGATGCTATTTTGGGTAATCAGATTACGCTCATGATGGACGAGTGGATGGGACCACAGGGAATAGATCTTTGGTATGCCCATGGCACGGAGGCGAACTTTCAGCTGAGCTTCACGCGCGAGGAGTTGGTAACCACAAACTCAAGACCTTGGCGAGGATGTTATATGCAGTATCAAGCAGAGTGATTGGCCTCCACTATCGGATATCTGACCTATCTCCCCCTTTCGGGATCAAACAGATCCACCCCCTGCTCAAGGATTGAGGGAGAAGGCTTGTGTCAAAGGTCTACTGGCAAGCTAAACGGAAAGGGGTGGATATAATCTCCCAGAAGTTCCGGAAGAAGGCCGGAGTCAAGCCATCCTCCCTCGGGCACTTCTGGGTTGGGAGAGCCTTGAGGGCTTCCCAGAGCTCCGTGAAAGGCTCCTCACGTCTGCTGCATAAGTCCCGCGAGACTATTGTCAGAATGTGATCCCAAACTAGCTCTTGGGCCACAAGACCAGCTGGGGTCATCCTCTCCGTTTGAAAGAGCTGGCTGTAAAACCCGGTGGTCATGTCAAGAATCTTTTGCGGGTCAATGTGCATGATACCCTGCGAGTCCCGGAGACGCTGTAGCTGTGTGCCTGTCGATCGGGGCCCAGTGGTCTGAAAGAACTGCTTCGTCATCTTGTCCCGCTGCTGTACCCAACGGCCCAGGGGAAGTGGTAGAACTCAGCCTGCCGCAGCTCCGTGTCTTGGAGCTCGAGATGGGCGCTCTCAAATCTGTCACTAAGCCACTAAGAAGCTGGGTCCTGCTCCCTGAGTCTCTCTATGGAGGCTAGGTCTCTCCTCAAAGGCCGCTCGCGCTCCTGAAGGGACCTCCTCGGCCTAAGGGCGTGAGCCTGCAACTCCACACTACTTCTCTGAATCGCATCGCAGCCACCCACGCAGCCCAGCTCTCACCACTCGGTGCCATCTCTGACTGCTCCCAAATCTCTGCCATAACTAGTTGAATCTCCTCATCTTGCAAGAGGTCCGCTGGAATGCGGATCCCCTTTTGGGGGAGACCTCGGTAGGGCTGATCCAAGTGAAGTGCCACTGGAGAGTGGTCGGACATCGTGGTACCTGTCAGAATCCCAGTAGATTCGCCCCAACATAGAAGCGGTCTAATCTCTCGAGCAATCCATCGTGTCTCCTCTATCCAAAGGAGAAGAGAAGGCTGCCAGGAGTCCTGCTGAACTCTGGCTCTCTCCATAGGTCTCTGTCACTGCTCATGAAAATGAACTGCTTCCAGGTATTACGCTCTGCTGCTGGCATCTCAGAGAACGAGGCGCCGCCCTACTTATCTTTCCCAAACTCCAGGTTGTTGAATTCCCCTCCAACAATCCAGGAGTCAACATCCGGAAGACACTTGATAGCCTCCTCCAAAAGGCCGGGCGGTGCTGTCTCCATGCTGGGGCATACTCGTTCAGGATCCCAATCCTGGACTCTCCCGTCCGAACTCCCATCCAAACTGCCCGTCCTGGAATGAGTTGGCCTTGATCGTAGACCTCTGAAGCCAAAGTCTGTGAGACTGAGATGCAGACCCCTCCGCTCCTTGACTTGGAGTTTGCAGATGACACGGTCTTGTATGTTAAGGGCACCACAGTGAGTCTAGAGAGAGTCAGAGGCGCCCTGGCTATCTATTGTGAGGCCTCGGGAGCACGAATCAACTGGAGGAAATCCATAGGCTCTTCACGAGCTTTGACGAGACACAGGAGATCCGTGAGTGGGGGAGTGACTTTGGTTTCAGATGGATACCGTGGGGCCAGACAACGAGATACCTCAGATGCCAGGTGGGTATTGACATCACAGCAGAGCAGCAGATTGCCCCGGTCCTTGAGAGTGTTCGGCGCAAGCTTCTCTATTGGAGCTCGGCCAAACTCTCCCTCGCAGGTCACGCCTTAGTGGCAAACCAGATCCTTCTTGCCACGGCCTGGTATATTGCCTCCTGCTGGTGCTTTCACAGAGGATGCATTGGGCAGCTTCGATGGTTGGTACGGAACTTCCTTCGAGCAGGTTCAGATGGCACGAGGAACACTAGGGCCCGAGTAGCTTGGGAGACGGTGATCATGCCGCAGGCACCGGGAGGCTTGGGTATCATTGATCTGGAGATGTTGAGCAGGGCCCTTTTGGGCAAGTTGGTGGTTTGTGGCCTCACCCCAGGTGCAGAGCCTTGGAAGCTCCTCTTACAGCGAGGGCTTCTGAGGAACACCCCATGCACTTGGGGACAGTGACAACCTTCACATAGGTGGATCTTCTCAGAGGCCCCCCTTATGGGGAAGGGCTCCCCCTTGATAAGGAGTCTTCACAGGGTTTGGTAGAGACTAGCAGGGGGTCTCATCCGTGCTCCGCACAGATGCAGAGAGGAGTTTGATCCCCAGCCCCTTATGTGGCACCTAGAGGTCAGAGATCAGGAGGGATGTATGCTCGGGAAGCGGACTCACATTGGTTGGACACAGTGGGACAATGATCCAACAGGGTCTTTTGGTCGCTGGAGCAGACTACCTATGGAGGCAGAGGCGAGGCTTGACGCCCTAGCGCATCTGCGTGGGACAGGGCAGCAGATGGGCGAGATCGACTTAGCCATTTCTGAGTCTTGGTGGGAAGGACTTCACATTTGGAGAGACAACAGATGGTTGGGGCAGTTTTCCCGTATTGGTGTTCCCTTGAGGATATTGATGCAGCACGGCAGCACGCACCTCGGCTTCTTCCGTGTAGGACTTGGAGGCCTGCTTCAGCCCCTCGCTGGGAGCGACACTGAGATGGATGGGAGTCTTGATGGGATACATTGGCGGATGATCAGAGTGGTAGGACGCTTGGGGAAGGAGTGGCACATTGACCCTCCCAGTATCTCAGAGCAGGAGGCCTCTAGATGGCGCCTTTGGTTGTTGGAGGGTAGACCCTTGAGGGAGGTCCAGTGGGATCCGGGGGAGTGGTTCTGGCCGCGGCCTAGCTGAGACGGTGGATGAGGTGCCCTTCTTTTCCTACACCACATGGATTGGCAAGAGACTTCAGATGGACTCATCGAGGTGGACACCTCGAGGGAGAGACACTGGGTGACCCAGAGAGTGCCTCGGGATGTTCGCTCCAAGTTGTGGACGCGGTTGTGGTCTAGCTTGTGGCCGAGGAAGATCTCATACTTCTTATGGTTGGTAGTCCACGGAGGCTTGTCCATCGGCCCGTGGTTGGAGTAGATGCGAGTGGAGGGACAGTGCCATCTCAAGAGCATGACACGTATGCAGAGTCTTCACAGAGACTACACTTGGGGGATGGTGGCTTGGTTGACAGAGAGGACACGTGTTTCAGATTGATGAGATCTCCCCAGCCTACCGGATACATGGTCAGAGCATTCAGAGGATTGCACTCCACGAGGCACTCAGGATCATGATACGTATGTAGAGTCTTCACAGAGACTACACTTGGGGGATGGTGGCTTGGTTGACAGAGAGAGGACACACGTTTCAGATTGATGAGATCTCCCCAGCCTACCGGATATAGGGTCAGAGCATTCAGAGGATTGCACTCCACGAGGCAGTCCCCCCTGACACCCTAGCTCCTCCTCCTCCCTAGTTTGGGAGGTGGTAGCCAGCATCACTGCTTGGAACATTTGGGTGGCTTGCTGGAGTCTTGATGGGAGAGCACCCGGTTCCTCCCTCGGCTACCCTAGCTGCCATCTGGCAGGATATTATTTACACTCTACGGTCCACTTGGGAGCGTGGGACTCCAAGCATCAGGGCGACTATTGAGAGGCGTGCTTGTTTCTGCAAGGCTTGGCTTGCAGGTGTTTTCTACATCTTCACTCCGCGAGGGATTCACTAGTTGTATAGTCCCCCCACTTGGCTGTTAGCCCCAGTTCCAGAGATCCCGTAGACAGTGAGCTGGGCTTCTCTGGAACAGGCCGGTTTCTTTCTTTCAGCCTTTTCCGGTTTTTTCCATACTCAGCACCTTCGGGGCTGCTGTCTTGTATGAAATCTTTCAAGCATTAATAGAAGGTTCCTTTCTTTGGGGAAAAAAAAAAGAAAAAAGTAAGGGAAAACTACTACGATTTGTTTCCTGTGCCTTGAAAAAGTTGGTTAGGAAATATTAATAGTAGACACTATGAATAGTTTGAAGTAAGGTGATATTATTTGAGATTGCCCACAAGTACATTTGTGGAGCCCATGGTTTGCTTTCACTCATATTAGCTGCTAATGTCTTTGAGTTGATCATTTTTATCAAATGACAATGCATGATTCCATTGTTTGTCTTTCACTTATATGAGCTGGTAATGGCTTTGAGTTTATCATTTTTATCAAAAGAAAAGGCATGATTCTTGTGTCTTGTTGTGGCTAAAGGCATGCCAGTTCTGGTTTAATTGCGTTAGTTGTCCAATCCATTTGTTTTATTGTTTTCTAAATAAGATATAACTTATGGTAAAGTGCTCTTTGAATTTTATTGTTTGCTATCCACCTTGCCTGGGAAATAGGTCAAGAAGAATCATGAAGAAATTTGGATGTAGACCCTTGGCATTTTGGCTTGCGCTAGAAATTCTGAAGCAGTGTGACTTTCGTCTTATGGCAGCTTGCAGTATTAGCGGGAGACTTTTTATTATCGAGAGCATCTGTTGCACTTGCTTCCTTGAAGAACACAGAGGTAATTATTGGCTTGCTGAGGTTTTTGATCTTAGGAAGTGCTTTAGATCAAATTTTAGCAAGTTTGTATTTGCATATGGGCATGCACTTTCTTTGTCTGCTGATGTATGAAGTGGGCAACACATTGATAAGGCTTCAGTGTCATGTGAAAGTTGTATTTGTCACTCGAAATGTTGTGCTTAGACTGAGTTTTTTTAGTTTTTTAGTTTTCCAGCTCTAAGCACAACAGTTCTGCTTGTGTATCAGGTTTTCTATCAGTCTCATAGACCCATCAGTCTTCCGTAGACTATAATAAACTTTCTTTCTTTCTTTCTAAATTGCATTATGGACTTGGTACATTTATTCTAAATAGGCGTTGCCTTTTTGCAATAGATGCTTGCAGCTCATAGTGATCCCTTGTATTCTTGGGCAGACAAGTAGGTGCTCTTTTGATACTCTATATTCTCCTTTTGTAGCTATATGCATTTGTTGAGATGTTGCTGATCGTGTCACTGAGCAAGAGGTTGATGATGCTGTGGCTCAAAAAAGTTGAGAAATGTAGGAAGCTAGAACAGTCCCTCGCGAGCTGCTCCGTACTGTTGAGAAGGGCAAGCTCTCTGCACCACTTCTTGGCTACACATCTTGAGACCAGAGACAATTAGATGCCAACTTTCTTGAATCAGCTTGGGCCCGTAATTTGCTGGAAATGAATGAACCTTATTGGTTTCATTATGCACGTGATAATGTTCATTTGATGCATGCTATGCAAGGGGAGCCATTTAGAAAAACCACACTTGTGATTAGCTGGAGTTGCTTGTGGGAAAGCAAGCAATAGGTACAAAGTGGGTATATAAGTTGAAACGTAGATCAGATGGATCTATTGCAGGTACAACGGCCGTCTCATTGCAAAAAGCTATGCTAAAAAAAGGGCATTATGATGAGGCATTTGCTCTCACTTCTCGTATGACTACCATTAGGTGTGTGGTTGCCATGGTTGCATTTTATGGATGGCATATCCATCACTTGAACATCAAAACTGCATTTTTGAATGGGGACCTCATGGAAGAGGTTTATGGATCTCAACCCATTGATTTTGTTGTACTTGGCAAGAAATACAAAGTTAAAGAAAGCCTTGTATGGCTTGAAACAGGCTCCTAGAGCGTAGTATGCAAAGATTGATGCCTTTTTGACTAGCCAGGATATACAGAACAGTCCAAATGAAAGCACCCTTTATGTCAAGGAGGAGGAGGTGATTTTGTCATCATTGTCTTGTTTGTTCATGACATTTTTGTCACGGTTGCTAATGCTATAACAATTACAGACTTTAAGGCTGGATTGCAAAAGACAGTCGAGGTGTTTGATTTGGGGTTGCTACGCTACTACTTGGGCATTCATTTTGTACAAGATGATAAGAGCATAGGTTTTTGCACTCCAAGTACATAGGAAACTGCTTGAATGGTACAAATTTCAGAATTGCAAGCCCATTTCAACTCCTATGGAGCCATGGCTTAAGTTATCCATGCATGATGATAGTGAGCCGTTTGATGCCACCATTTGTAGACACCAGGCTGTGGGATGCCTAATTTACTTGTGTAATACATGGGATAGAAATGCAGCAAGCAGTATCCTAGTTGAGCAGATTTATGCACAACCCAAAGACTTCACATTGGTAGACTCATGCGAGGGCGATCAGCTTGGTCTTGTGTCCAACACATCAGAATGTGGGAGATCTTTTCACCAAAGCTTTACCTTGTGAAAAGTTTGAGGCCTTTTACAAAGCGTTGAGCTTACATTCGTTTGGTGATTGATATTATTCTTTATGCATTCCGACATCATCACAAGGGGTGGTAGAAATATTAATCTCTAAGGCAATGGCCAAGGTAATAAGGGTGAGGGGCCCTTTTTCCCTTTATAAGGTTTCCCCACTAACCACAGTTAGTGGTTGAGTTAGTCACTACATGTATGCTTACCCTAGCTAGAGTGCATTCCTAGGGTTTTTTCTTTATGACTACCCTATTGTAATCCCTCGTTGTGTGTTGCTGAATTCTCAATATAGCTTTACTCCCTCTTATGTTCTCTTTGAACTTTCACTCCATTTTCCAACAAGAGATACATTTGTATTGGGATCAAGGTTCGTGTTACATTCCTGGATGACCAAAGCAAGCCTTGGCTTAGCAGTGGGGGGTAAAATTTTTTTTTGGGGGGGGGGGGGGGGGGGGAGGGGGTTCTCCAATGCTAAAGTTGGGAGTGGGTATATCTAGATTGGAGGTGGAAATGGGCATTGACGATCTTGCTAAATTCATTCAAGCTTTAGGCCATATAATTTCGAGGGGCGTGGACTCTCCTTATAGAGTGTATTGTGGCCATATACATTGCAACGTTTGCGAGCTGAAGACCTTTGTGGTCCAAGGGATGTATGTGTCTAGTACAATTTTTTGCCCCTCTTCATGATGCATAGCAGCTCTTCTTCTAAACAACTTGCCTTAGGGAAGGAGGACATCAAAGGAAAATAAATGTGGCAATACGTTGATGGCTCCTGAGCTTGCTTTAGTTTCTGTTGTAAAGTGCAAGTCATGGGTTTAGCCTCCTTCAACGACCATCAAAATATTTAGAGTTTGATGTAATTCAATCGTATAGTAGGTTGTAGCTTGTAACTGTAGAGCGGCAAAATGGAGGCTTAGCCCTTCCAACTCAAATCAGAAGGGATATAATCTATTCGATTCAACCATGTTGCTACAGCTGGTTTGAAATCAATGTGTTGTCACGAGGACGTGAAATTATGGGACTTTTGATTTGCGACTCCCGTAATTTGCGCGTGATTGCCTTGAGCCTCTGGGGCGTGAGGGTCTTGCCATGGGGTGGGACTTCGGGAATTAAAATTCCTAGTGGGCCCTTGGAAATAGTGAATGTGGGCCCAGTCACTAGGCAATTAATTCCTAGGGCCAAATGTGCAATAGGGGGCCAAAAGAGTGGTGCAATTAAATAACTGCTTTTAGGGACCAAAAGAGTGGTGCAATTAAAAAAACATTGCTTTTGGAGCCTAGGGCTTTAAAAGGGGGGAGGATCCCTTCTTTTAGATTCAGTTGGCCAAATCAGTTTCAGGGGAGTCAGAGCATCAGCTTGGAGCTTCCAGAGCCTGCCAGGGAAATTCGTTTTTACCCAAGGGCCAGTTTCAGGTGATCCTTCTTTTAGATTCAGTTGGCCAAATCAATTTCAGGGGAGCCAGATTCGTGTTTACCTAGGGGTCAGTTTTCGGTGATCCAGGGCCTGCCAGGGAAATTCGTTTTTACCCAGGGGCCAGTTCCAGGTGATCCAGGGCCTGCCAGAGCAAATCGCAATTGATCCCTTAGCTTGTAGCAAGTGGCGATTTCGGCCAGGGTGTGTGTTCTAGTTTGCGATTTGCTTTTGGGCTCTTCCAGGCTGTTCCAGGTGCCTGCGATTGGTTCTAGGGCTGTTCCAGGATTTTAGGACTTGACCAAGCTGCTTCGGGTGAATTGCGACTTGCCTTTTCAGGATTTCAGGCTCTGCAGGAGATTTCGACTTGATTTTCTGGAGCTTTCTGGGTGTTGTGACTGGTTTTGGTAACTTTCCAGGCGTGGGTATTCACTTCTAAGCTGCTCTTGGGGCTGTGCCAGAGCAGAATCAGCTTATCTCCGCAAGATATTGGTTTTCTAGCCAGGGTGACCTTTCTTATGTGGATTCCAGGTAGAAGAAGGCTTGTCTTTGCTTGCTTTTTCCGTTCCTAGGTTGGTTGCTGGCTAGTTATTGCGTTTGGGTTTATTTCCTCGCGAAGAAGGGTTCATTTATGTTGTTGGGCAGTGGCCAGGGAGGCTGCTGGGAAGTGTTTGGTTGGTTGATTGCACCAGAGTTCAGCTGTTGAGGGCTTTGTCTTGCAGTTGTTTAGCCGTGTTGGTTGGTTGGGCACTTGGATGTGCGATTGCAGGAGTGGTTCAGCTAGTGGATGCTATTGGGGTCTCTGTTGCATGCTTTGGTTGGCTGAGGATACAGGATTTCCTAGGGATTGGATGCCGTTCACCGTTTGAAGTTGAGCAGGGAATTACAGGGTGGGTTGGACGGGAAGTCTGAGGGCGTTGGTTTGCCTGTGGAGCAGCTTCCGAGAGACCTTTGTAATCAGTCTCTTGGCTTCAAATGAATGTTAAATAAATACCGCAAGGGGCGCCAGTGTTTGGGGCCAATCGTTGTCTTTGTTTCTGAGTAGGAGCGCTCTAGCTCCCCTGTGATTTGTGGTGTGTTGCAAATTTGCTTGTCTATTTACTGTATATGCTGTATTTGCGTGGATCCTACCACCCTTTACGTTGTTGAGGCTGGTTTCAGTGTAGTCGTTGAAAGCGGGCTATTTAGACAATCTTGGGTGTTGTGTTGTCGACCCTAGTGAGCTCATTAGTAATGACAAAGCTCTTATATCAATAGTTTGATTAATGGGTGACAAAGCTCTTTAGTGGTGTGACTAATGAGTTTAAACTTTATTAAGATTGGTTTTTTGCAGCTCATTTTAGCAGTTATAGTCATTAGCAAGGAGATCCGTACTAAAAGGATATTTTGTCGAGCAAATTCATTGAGATCACTCCCATGTTTTTTCAACATGACTTTAGACCAATTAGCAATTGTGAATGATGACCGACACATTTGAGAGTGCAAGAACTTCTATGGTTATGAACACTTAGGATTTGATCATGATCTTTTGTGAAATGGTCAACTAGTAGTTTGCGATGCTTCCTTTGTTGCTGAGCTATATGGAGACGATAGATATGAGACACAAGTATATACGTGGAAACATTCCCAGACTTGATCTTTATAATTACGTTAACAAACCTAGAGTAACTTCAGCACAGTGCCATTTAAAGTGATAAGATGTCACTTTTTGTAAACCTCAAGGAAAATTGAATTAGATGGGAATATTCCAAGATTTTATTCCTTAGAATTTAAAATCTTAAATTCACCATTCAACAAATTCACAACCCTATACATGACTTCACAAGTTCTAGAGTATTCTGTCTAAGACATTATGTGGAAATATTGCCAGACTTGATCTTTAAAGTTACATTGATAAACCTAGAGTAACTCCAGCCAGTGCCATTTAAAGGGATAAGATTTCACTATTTGTAAACTTCAGGGAGAATTGAACTAGATGGGAATATTCCGAGAATTGTTTGCTTAGAATTTATCCAAAATCTTAAATTCACCATTCAACAAATTCACAAGCTTATAGATGAGGTTCACAAGGTCTAGATATTCTGTCTAACAATTGCAGTCTCATAGAAAGTATCTGTATTCAGAATTTGCAATACACTATTAGAAGAAAATGAGGTCAGTAGGAATGTGATCTAGTTCTAGGACTATATTGTACAAAATGCCTTTAAAGATAAATGATTAAGCTATAAAAAACAGCTCATTTTCTCCTCAGAGACCTTGAGACCGCGCTCTCTCAGGTTTGGACAGCCATAGAAAGATCTAGACAAAAGCACAAAAGAGCAGTAGATAAGCACAACAGGGAGATTAATCTTCAAGAAGGAGATTGGGTACTCCTCAAGTTTGAGAAACTGAGACTTACGAAAAGAAAGGGTCTATCCAAATGTCTCCTAGATACTTACAGACCATTTCAGTTTAGTGAGCCAATAAATGAAATTGCATACCGACTAGAACTGCCAGAGAATTGGAAGATCGACAACGCCTTCCACGTGAGTCTTCTAAAGATAGATCAAGGACCGGAACCTACGGAGACAATCCAAGAAGAACCACCAGAGGTGGAAGAAATGGAGGAAATCCTCCAACTAGAACAAGTTCTGTATCACACAGAGAAGAAAGGACTCAGATGCAAGTTACCAGTAGGTATCTTGTCAAAGTTCAAGAACTATTCGGCACTAGATGCCAAGTGGGTGGATGAGGAGTTTTTCTGGAGTACCCCCACTATCTTGTTATCATCTTACCTAGAAAGAGTTGGTAGAGAAGGAAAATCTTGGAGCTCTACCTTTCCTCTCCTAGAGGAAGAATTGCCCTGCAGCCTCTCCTGCCCTGATCCAAGCTCCGGGGGCTGCTGCTGCTGAAGGTTAGAAACCTGTAGGAGTGATGATGGCCAAGGGCTACCTCTTATAGTGCCTCTTAGGCCCTAGAACTGGCCAACCAGCCTGCTGCAAACGCACGGATTGGGTGCTGACATCACGGACAGTCTGCTCCTGATGTCGCCGACTGTGCGGATGTCACCCAACTGCCATGTGGCAGTCCACATTTGCTGACATCGGTGCTGACCTGGTGCATCGATGTGGCGCTGCTGTCTGTGGCTGCTGTGCAGCTGTGGCAGTCCACATGACTGCTGCGCAGGGTGCTGACGTGGCTACCTGCGTGCCCTGCATGGGTGGCTGCCCACGTGGCAGACAATATGTCCACGGGGTGTGGATGCCTCTGACATGAGTTGCATGATATGCTTTCAAATTTGCAATCTCTAATATTGCAAAAGTTTGGAAAAGCATTGAAAAAACTAGGAAAGCGCATGGGTAGGCCAGGTGGACATTGAAAAAACTAGGAAACCGCATGGGTAGGCTAAGGAACTCAAGGAGGAAAATTAATTTGGCATTCAAATTTCAGTTTGCACATAACAGATTTTTAATTTTGCAACCTTAAAAGAGTTTGTACAACATTTTATCCAATAGTACATATGTTCCCTTAGCACTTGTAGATGAATGGTGTCAGTACACATGATGTGTGCTTTGTTGCACTAGAAACGACCATTAAATGGAGATGATGGACACAATTGCTTGGCATTACAGAGAGTTTCCTTGATGCTTTCAAGTTTCTGAAACACACATATTTTTGAAATCAATGGAAACAAAATCTCTGAACATAGGTGGGGGTTTCCTGCAACGTAGAAGCAGGGGTGCTTTTGGCTTAAGCTTGCCAACTGTAGGTAAGGTCACAGTTGACAGGTACGATCACATAAGATGTGTACCGTTCAATATTAGTATGGTACTAAATGAACTAAAACATGGTGAGCGTATGTTTGATGGTATGTTCGATACAAAAAAAAAGAGACAGATTTTAGAGTTTTAGAGTTTTAGAGTAGGTACTTGTACAAGCTTTTAAATCTTGATTCTTGAAACACAAACATGCTGCATAGGTGCTTGATGGAGATGGAGATCGAAATGCTTGATGCTTGGTGAGATGGAAGGGGAGATAGCTTGAGCCTTGTCACTTGATGGTGATGACATAAAAAAGGGCACTGCATAGATAAGATACATAAGATTTATATCAGATACATAGATGAACTCTTCTCCATTAGAGATGGGTATTTGAAATGGCTAGAGATGCAGCAGCCTCAGTCTGTTCTTTAGTCTAGTACTGAATCGTGGTCGTAACCTTTCTGGAATTGAATTCACATGAGGCTATTAAGAAGAATTTCCTTTCTATTGCAAGAAGATCTGTAGTTCTACAGTCTTTATGTCTGCAATTGCAGCAGTTTTTGCAAAAATTACCTGTCTTGCAAGCGATTTCAGACCAAGTCATTTGAGCTGGCATATGACTGTGACCTATGAAAGGTGTAAGATGTTAAGTGTGGGCTTGGAATCAGCCTGGAAGAGACAAAAATCTTCTAGCCTACATAGACAGTTCGGATTTGTTTTTTCTGAACTAGCATCCAAAGATAGCAAATCTACCTCCAACAGGGTTGCCCTCGTCCATCGAACGAGACGTCTTGTACGATCCGTACTGTCCCATCCCATCCCGTTTGTCATGTCATGTTCGATTTTATTTATTTATTTTTTTGGTTCTTTTGTTTATTTTTTTTGCCAAACTGATTTTGGGCCTCCCAAAGGGAAAAGTTCCATATAAACCCCCTCTCCCTTCACTATGATCTCGCCCTGAGCACCTACCTCTTGACTCTTGAGTCTCCCCTCTCAGACTTTAAAGAACAAAATAGTTTTTAAAAAACGGCAGTGTTTTATTTCATGAGCTATATTGGTGCGCATAACATCTTAATAGCTGCCCATTGTGCATGATCAAATCTTATCCAGATTTTGATTTTCATTCCCCATATAGAGATGAAATTTCATTTGAACTCTAGGAGGTATTAAGAGAGAAAAGATCAGCATTGCATGATGAAGCTGGCCACCATAAGAATGGAGTTGCAACAGTCATTGTAGTACAATAATTTAGAAATCCCTCCCTAAGTCAGCAATCTGTGTCACAAGCTAGAAACATATTCAAAGCAATAGAAATTTAAGTTAGAGCTGTTTTCAAAACAGCCTCGCTTCTCAAGCATGATTTTGTCCCCCAGCATGGAATCCCAACGCATATTCATGCAGTTAAAACAACCATGAGGTTGGAAAAGAACCCCATAAAGGACACCACCTGATTGTATGCTTTAATAGATACCCAAAGCAGGGTAGAGACCTCTAGAAACAAGGCCACTCAGCTATTTAGTTTCCAATATAGTCTTGCAAAGTTAAAGAGGCATTCAATAAAAAGCGAGGTAGCTCTCTTAATCAGGAAGTGATTCCAATATATTCTTGGCAAAGATATAACAGCATTCAACAAAAGGTAGGGAGCTCTTCTAATCAGAAAGTCACTCCAATATATTCTTGGCAAAGTTATAACAGTATTCAACGCAAGGGTGGTAACTCTTTTAATCAGGAAGTCATTTCAGCTGTAATAGCCTCCACTGCTCATTGAAGGAAGAGGAAACTCCCTTTGGCCTAGAGTTTCATTTGCATTCATTGCCCACAGTCACCGACATGGGCTGAAAGGAGAGATGTGGCTTGATTCAGTGCATGTCAACTTGATGTCTGGATAAAGCTTGTTTGGCTGTGACTTTGCCTGGCATCCTTTTCTATTTCCCTGTTTTAAGTAACCGCTTGGTTTCTTCATTCCAAACTTCCAAAACTAGTGAGATAAACACCTATACAACTAGAAGCAGTTGCATAGGAAAATGTGCTTCCAATCCTTGACTTTAGGAGGACTCACTAATTTTAAGTTTCTGTGTATGTACCCATCTTGTACATCCGAAAAGTCAAGGAAACAGTGTCTCAATGGATAAGGCGCAAGGGTGATGTGTTTTTGTTTTCTATATAACGTCGGAGACTGTCTGTCTTGTCATTTATGTGGCAGTTATGAAAATAGCAGATGCTTTTGTTGGTTTGCTTTTTCCCCTTGGGATCGGGGGGTTTTCTGAATTTACTTTGAAGCTAATCCATGGTGGTGCATGGCGTATCAAGCCATGATTAAAATGAACTTAAACATTTATTGTTAGATCAGTGTATGTGAGGCTAACTGTCAATTTATTGTATTGGAATAGTATTTCAATTACTTTTTCGTTGAGTTGTGTTTTAGGTCGTGGAGTTGCTATCTAAAGTATTGGAGCATCTTGTCACTGGAGAAATTATGCAAATGACTTCGTCTACAGAAAAAATCTGCAGGTGCAGCTGCAAAGCCAAATAGTTTAGCTGCTCGCCTTCTTTTTTGGGGAAAAGGGGGGGGGTAGTAAAAGACTGGTTAAATCAAGAGGCTAGAATGGCATGTGCTGGTGGGCTTTGCCTGTTTGTGTCTTTATGGATGAACTAGGCATTATGAATGGGAGATCCATCCTATGCATTAGACAATGCTAACACATAATAGGACATATTTCTTGCCTGGGTTTTATGCATCTTAGATGCCTTTTAAGTAAAGGACATGCACAACAAGGAAAGAAGTATATGCCACCTACATCAGCTTAGTTCAGTTGTTTCATTTGGGGTCTTGCATGTTGGGGGCAAGGGGTAATGATTTGGAAAGCCCTTAAGATGAATGTAAAAGCTTGCAAGGACTGGTGAGGCACTGAAGGATGTCTGAAAAATGTAGACGAAATGCTATTTTAGAACGCTTTAGTGATGATGAAATGCTATTACATTTTGTTTGTCTGTCTTGGTGATTTTTGCTTTTCTGAAATAAATGCTGTGAATCACGTAGCTGCCAGCTGACCTCATAATTCACTGCATTCATGTTCCACTAAAACAGCAGTGATGAGGTTGGAGTATGGATTCCTAGGAAAAGGATAGGGATATTGCATGGATTTGCCTACCCACAAGATGAAGAGGGTTTCAAACGTATCGATTCTGTATGAAGGCTATAGAACATGTGGAACACGAAGGCATTGCCATTATTTTGAATGCTTGCACTGAAACTCAGCCAAAATTTCTATCTACTACTCGCTCCCCTTCTAGCCTACCTCCTTCTCAGTCTGCTCACAATGGTAAGGCAAAATCCACCTTGATGTTCAAAAAGAGGAGCCCTCGACTCTTTCCCACACTTGGTGGAAGATGTCAATGGGAAGCTACGGGGATCGAATCTGGACATCCTATTCAGATATGATTATCGTGCATATGATGCGGATGACGTTGTGAGCCAACACTTGGCGAGCGCAAAGCAGATTGATTGGCACAGTGACTTTTACACTCTAAACGGAGTCTTCATGGTAAGCATGCCCCCTTGCCTTGTTCGACTGCTCCAGGTCGATAAGAGTGGATATCACCAATGTCAAGGACATGGTCTAGGCGACAAGTGAAGATGCAAGACATGGAATGGAAAGTAGAAAAGCAAGACTAGGCAAACATAATGGAAATGAAAGAATGCTAGAAAGAAATGTACAACTGGATGGTCATCTTCGTCTGCATCATCACTAGTGGCGGATGCCACCCAATTGGCATGATCCTTCGATTGTTGTTGGGAAAGCTTCTGGTAGCACCTGTCCTCCGTATGACCAAGCTTGTTGCAATATGTGCACTTGAACGGTTTGAATGTCTTTCCTCGGGTTGGTGGAGGCGATGGCCTAGGTCTGCATTTGCTGTGGAGGCAAGAGCTTGTGTAGTATCCGATAAGTAGGATGGAGATTCTTTGTTGCGGTGATCCTTTTCAAGAAGAAGAGACACCATACAGCCATTTTGTCCTCGTCATCCAGGGGACACTTCAAGTTGGAGAGTTGTTGAACTAAAGATTGAATTTTTGCTATATGTGCACTCAAGGTATTGCACTCTTCCATTTTCAACTTATAAAATTGCATTTTCAAAAAAACCTTGGAGTTGGTGATTTTGTTACCAAATATATTCTCGAGGCGTGCCCAAATCTCCTTTGCCATTGACTTGAAGTCGATGTGATGAATCAAAGAATCATCTAGGCAAAGCCCGATGATTGCGATGGCTCTCGAGTTGTGTTGCTTCCAAATCTTGCGTGTTGGAGGCTCCGTTGATGTAGCAAGATCATCATCTTCAATGGCATCCCAAACATTCTCCTTCATGAGAAGGAATTGGACCTTCATTTGCCATGTGGGGAATCCTTCCCCCGTGAATTTTTCCACAAGCAAGGAACTTGTCGATAGTGAACCCATTGTGGATGAGCTGGGAATGCAAGCAGAGAGAGCTGCAGTGTGTCCCTTTGACGGGCAGCTGGCGATAGGTGACAGCAACGTGGCTGAAAATTGCAGGCTACTTGCTGCGGGCAGTGGCAAAGGTACGCCTAGGAGCTGAGCAGGGAGCTGAGCTGAGCGGGTATTTGCAGCAGGGAGTTACGAGCTGAACTGCCACGAACTGAACAGTCACTACGAGCTGAGAACTCTAGTCGAATTTGCTTGATGAAGCCATTGTTGGTGAGGCTCGGATGGAGGAGTTGAGCTCAAAAATGGAATAGAGAAGGCAGTCCTCCAAGGGGAATGAGGGAGAGAGGCTCAGATGTTCTCAACCTCTTACCCCAACCTCTTGGAAGTTAACCTTGCTCTGATACCATATGAAGATGCAAGACATGGAATGGAAAGGAAAGTAGAAAAGCACGACTAGGCAAACATAATGGAAATGAAAGAATGCTAGAAAGAAATGTACAACCAAACTAAAGTACTTAATGTTCAAGAAAGGCTTGATTGATTTGACATGAGAAAGTACAATGCCTTTATAGGATAGGCGCACACACACTGTCAAATGTATATGGGATAAGTCCCATAGTGACACATGGCACTCTAGGATATAAAATAGTATAGTACTACTCTAGAACTCAATAGAAACACACTAAAAGTCACTCAAATCGACTCCATTTCCTAACAACAAGCGGTCGGAAGTTAAACGGAACAATATGCTCAGACTTCCGGAGAGAACTGATAAGGTTTATTAGTCATAAAGTTTTGGGAAGGCAAAGCTTGGCATATGTAAGCACTCGTTCTATTCAGGGCATATACACCATTGAGGTTATGAGTCGACATCCATTCCGTTATTTGCTGCCAAAAGTTGTTCAGAGCTTCAATTTCTCCAAAGAAGTCCCATAGTGACACGTGGCACTCTAGGATATAAAATAGTATAGTACTACTCTAGAACTCAATAGAAACACACTAAAAGTCACTCAAATTGACTCCATTTCCTAACAACAAGCGGTCGGAAGTTAAACGGAACAATATGCTCAGACTTCCTGAGAGAACTGATAAGGTTTATTAGTCATAAAGTTTTGGGAAGGCAAAGCTTGGCATATGTAAGCACTCGTTCTATTCAGGGCATATACACCATTGAGGTTATGAGTCGACATCCATTCCGTTATTTGCTGCCAAAAGTTGTTCAGAGCTTCAGTTTCTCCAAAGAAGAAGGCCCAATCAATATCAATTGGTTCTTATTTATCAGCAGTTTGTAGGTATTGGAGCACGATGGATCCCGTCATTACAAAGAATGCTTTCCAGGGATTGAGAAAAAGTGGATTGCTGATTAATTGGTGGAAGTGTGAGCAGGATTCGTCACAGGACCGACTCCAGCTAGGGAGCTCAACCCATTGGCTTGTTCTATGCTACAACCCTTAACACGTTCCTTGTTGATTCAACAAAAACTCAGCACTGAATATTGTTGTTGCAAGCAAAGGTTCCATTGTCTCATGTAAGAAGAAACAGTAATAGAAGCCCTTGCATGATGCAACCAAGACAAAGCTGTGAAACTGTGACTTACCAACCATTAACATGCTCAAGATCACATCGGAGCATTAAAGTAAACCATTGGGAACAGATCTCTTCTTTGGACGCAGGGTGGGAAGTACACATCTGCAACCAATACAACTTCTCAAGTGATCAAATGCAAGGTTGTAGTCAACCATCCAACTTTGCAAAATACCCAACAGGGCCACATATGACACTGCTAAATTAGGACCTGAACAATGTTTCTGTTTCTTCTCCGGCTGGGAGAAACTCTTGAGAGCAGAAAGAAAAGACAAGGGAGACAACTATCCACAGGGGACGTAGTTAGTTGCGATGCATATTGCTGTGAGGAGATGGTGAGTGAGAGAGAGCAAGAGAGAGTGAGAGCTGGAAGCTTGGAAGCTGAAAGCTGAGTTGCAATAGAAGAGTGTGTGAGTACAACTCAATGAGAGAAAGATAAGGTTTTGTCTTAGTGACAAAACCTTAGTAGTCACTAACCATAGTTAGTGAACTAACTGCGGTTAGGGGGAAAAACCTCTTAAAGAGGGAAAAGTGCCCCTAACTAGCTTATTATATTACATTGGTCACTGCTGAATTATATCTATAATTCTAACACCCCCCTGCAGTGCCAATGTCATGTACAAGGCTGATCAATCACCAAACGGATATAAGTTCAGGGCATTGCGAAATGCCTCAAACTTTTCACGTGGTAGTGCTTTGGTGAAAATATCTGCAACGTTGTCATGTGTGGACACAAAGATCATACTGATCTCTCCTGCATGCAACTTCTCTCTGACGTAGTGATAGTGAACCTCAATGTGCTTCGTGTGAGCATGAAACACTGGATTCTTTGCCACTGCAATGGCACTCTGACTGTCAGTGAGAATTGGAGAAGGACCCTCCAAAGATAGATGAAGATCAGCAAATAGACATCGCAGCCAGACACATTCAACTGTTGTTGTGAAAGCTGCCCTATACTTAGCTTCACATGATGAGGTAGCCACTGTAGATTGTTTCTTGCTCAGCCAGGAAATGCAAGATTTACCCAAAAAGAAACAATTGCCACTAGTGGACTGCCTAGTGTCATAATCACCAGCCCAATCTGAATCACTGTAGGCATGCATCTGCAAGTCACCCCCCCTGGGAAATAGCAAGCCAAAAGACTTTGTGCCCTGCAAATAACGGAAGATGCGCTTAACTGCTTGCCAATGCATAGTTTTTGGGCTGTGCATGTACCTGCTCACCTGAGATACTGCAAACTGAATATCAGGTCTAGTGTTGCAGAGATATATGAGGCATCCAACAGCCTGACTGTAAAGTGTGGCATCAACTGATTCTCCTGCATCATGCATTGTGAGTTTCAGCCCCGGCTCCATGGGAGTGGCTATGGGCTTACACTCATGCATGTTAAATGTGTCCAAGAGTTTCTGAGCATACTTGGACTGAGACATAACAGTGCCACGTCTCTCATGAGAGAACTGGATCCCCAAATAAAAGTGAAGCAGCCTCTGCAAATCAGCTTTGAAATCTGCAATTTTTTCTTCATTGGACCCTATGAGCAGTAAGTCATCAACATAAAGAAGGATGACTAAAATTTCCTCCCCATCCATCTTGATGTAGAGGGTGCTCTCAGTAGGACTATTGTGCAGCCCCTTGCTGGTCAAAAAGGCATGGATTTTGGCATACCATGCACGAGGGGCCTGTTTCAGCCCATATAAAGCTTTGTTGAGCCTGCATACTTGAAGTGCATTTGCCGTAATTTCAAAGCTTGGAGGTTGTTTGACATACACCTCTTCCAGCAAGTCCCCATTTAAGAAGGCTGTTTTTATGTCCAATTGATGAACATTCTACTCAAAATGTGCAGCCATTGCAATAACTGATCGGATGGTGGTCATCCGGGATGTAGGAGCGAATGTCTCCTCATAATCTATGCCCTTTTTCTGAGCATAGCCTTTGGCAACCAGCCTTGCCTTATATTCTTCAATGGAGCCATCTGGCTTCCGTTCGACCTTGAAAACCCCATCGTGTGCCAATGGCATGTTTACCCTGTGGCAAGTCTACAACATCCCAAATCTGATTTTTTGCAATGGACCGCAACTCATCGTGCATGGCATTCATCCAATGCACATTATCCTTTGCCTCTTCGAATGTGGCAGGCTCCTCCTCATCAAGGAGAGTACCTGCAGATTCCACTGAATTAGCACCTTCCATGTGCCTTGCTGCACTGCGAGTCCTGCCAGATAACGGAGCATCAATTTTACTCTCCCTGAGAGTCTGTAACAGCCAGTTTGGGATTGTTTTTGCTGCATGTATGTATGTAATTTCTTGCTGCACCACCTGTTCCACTGCCTGTGGAGGGGGCAAGACATCCTGTGGCGGAACTGAAGCATCTGGAGGTTGCTGTAAATTCTGATTTGCATCAGAAAAATCAGCAGGGGAACCCAAGGCAATGGGTAGCAACCCCTCAAAGACATCCTCTGAAGACGAAGGCATTTGAAATTCAGCCTGAGTGTGAGCTGAATTTTCAGAAAATATCACATCTCTACTTACTATGATCTTGCGTGTAGCAGGATTGTAGAGATGGTACCCCTTGCTTTCTGCACTGTAACCAACAAATATGCATTTGATGGCTTTATCTGACAACTTGTGCCTAAATTCAACTGGCACATGAGCATAAGCAAGGCATCCAAAGACTCGGAAGTGATCCACTAAAGGCTTCCTGTCATTCCAGACCTCATAAGGAGTTTTTGTTTTTAAAGCCTTAGTGGGAGCCGGATTCAAAATGTAATTGGCACACATCAAACCCTCTAGCCAGAATTTGTGAGGCATGTGTTTGCTTTTCAGCATACATCTGTCCATCTCCATGAGGGTTCTATTTTTCCTCTCAGCTTTGCCATTTTGCTGAGGGGTCAGCCTGACTGTGAGCTGATGCACAATACCCTTGCCTTTGAGAAAAGCATCAAATTCTGCAGACAAGTATTCCCCACGTCTATCCGTGCGCAATGTCTGTATCTTGAGTCCGGTTTCATTTTCAACCATGGCTGAAAATTGTTTAAACACCGTGAACACTTCAGATTTCTGTTTCAGCCCATAAACCCAAGTAAAATTGGAGTAGTCATCAATAAATGTAACGAAGTAGAGATGACCACCCAACGATGGAGTCCTCATGGGACCACAGACATTAATTTGCGGACAGCTTTAACTGAACCATCCTTCTTGAAGGGGAATCTATGCATCTTGCCTAAAATGCACCCTTCACAGGCATGTGGAGGAGGTATCTCAAGAGGTGGCAGTGCATCAACCATGGAAAACTTCTGAAGTGTCATCAAGCTGTTGTAATGCATGTGGCCATATCTGGCATGCCATAATTCTGCATTCTGCATGGCAGCTATAGGGGTAGAAACTGCAAGAGCATGGGCTGCTCTTTTCTCAAAAATATCAAGCTGAAAAAGCCCACGCAGCAGAGTACCAGATAACCTTAAGGCATAGTCATCTTCCGTGTCTCAGACAGCACATTTGTCATCCTCAAAGATGACCTGAAATCCACCTCTGTTAAGAGTGGACACTGAAAGAAGATTTTTGGTTATGCCAGGCACATATAAGACATCTGAAAGTCTGAAAATTGAGCCATCAATGGTAGTGAGCTCAACCTCTCCTGTGCCACGTACTGAATATGATGAGTTGTTGGCACAAGTGACTTTCTTACCAAGGAAGTAAAAAGACACTTCTTAGAAGTGATGTGCTTGGATGCACCGCTGTCAAAATACCAAGTGTTCAGTGTTTCATTAACACTGAAAGCGGATGCATCTATAGAAGAGTCATAACTGCAAGTTAAAAATGCATATGTATCATCACTGCAAGTGGCTGTACTATCCCGAGCCTCTGGAACAGCCAACCTAGAATCTGAAATGCAAGATAAAAAGGCACAATCTTGTCCAACAAAGTTGGCTGCAGCATCCCCACTGTCAGATGCATGAGGAGCTGAATCTGAAACAGCCATACCTGAGCTGTTTTTCTTTTCTTTTGCAAGCCTTTTCCTGCATTCTGCTATGTGATGACCTGGCTTTTTGCAGTAGTGACAAAAACCCTTCTTCTTGGGCTTACTTGCATCATTTTTAGCCTTTTGTGAAGGCTGTCTTGACCCACTGGAAGGCTGATTTACTGATGTCTTTGCCTGTCCCTTTGTTTTTTATTTAAATTTTGAGAGCATGGCTTGTTCACCTGCACGTGAAGCCAAATTTTTCCGGGTCTGCTCTTCCTGAAGCAGAATTCCTATCAACTCATGAAAAGTGAGAGGATTTGCACCCCCCCTCAATGATAAGTTCAGCGAGGTATGAAAGCTAAGATAAGACTCAAGAAGAGAATTCAGAGTGGTTGTAATCATCTCTGAATCAGGAATAATTCAATCTATGTTGCATCATTCTGAGCTGCATACATGCTTTCCAAAATATCCCACGCTGCCCTGGAGGTCTTACACGACCGGATATGCGGAATGATAAATCTTTTCACTGAAAGAGAGATGCATGACAAAGCTAAGGCATCCCGTGAATCCCATCTCTTCTGCTCTGGAGTAGTGACTGTAGCTGCACCAACAACTTGTCCTGCAGCTGCACCCTGTGCACGACCTCTTCCACCTCCTTGCTGAGGAGGGGTAGCAGGTGCAATATCTACTGGTCGGATCTCATCCCCATTGACATAATCCCATAAATTGCAAGAAATCAGAATGTTGCGTACCATGAAACTCCAGAGGGAGTAGTTGGTACCATCCAACTTGTCTTCCTGTGAAAGACCACCGAACTGGAACTCATTCTGATTTTGATGGGCCATATCTGAGAAAAAGATTGAAGCAGATACAAAGCTGAATTCCCTTACTGGGAATGAAATGCACAACTCCCAAAAAACACAGCCAAGCACGGGTTGTAAATGCAACTTAGATTTATGAACTTGCACTATCAGAAATCTGTCCAAGCATCAAAAACTCTCCAAAATCTGCCAAAAGTGCTTGAAACACTCCAAGAAAGGCAGTATGAACTGAATACTCCAAAAATTGCTCTCCCAACACAAAAGCCCCAAAATAGGCCTGAAATTGCAACCGAAAAGGGGCAAATTGAACAAAAGCCCCAAAGAATTGCGCTCTGTCTGCAAAAGCCCCAAATTTTACTGCAAAATTGCAGTGTAATCACAAAATCCCCAAATTTCTTCAAGAAATTGTACTGCAGAACTGAAAGCCCCAAATTTCAGAGAAAATCTGCAATTTTTGCTCCAGATGTAGCTCCGAAACTACACAATCAATGTCTGCAACATACAAAATGCCCCAAATGTACTCCCAGAATACTGAGCCAAACAATGGCTGTCTGCAAAATTTGCCTGCCAAAGATCACCTGCTAGTTCTCTTGTACAAAAACAAGGGACTACCTGCTGTACGGAAGTAGATTCAGTACGGAAGCACTGTACTGAAAACAGTACGGAAGTGCTGTACGGTTGGTACAGCACTGTACGGATGGTACGGATGGTACGGCGAGCAGGTACGAAGACAGGTATTGTACGGCGAGCAGGTACGTAGACAGGTATTGTACGGCGAGCAGGTACGTAGAGGTACTGTACGGCGAAGTAGTACGCTGTACGAAAACAGGTACGGATACCTGTTGTACAGTATGTACGCGCAGGTACGGTCGACTACGGTGAGCTGTACGGCGGAATTGTACGGGAGCTGTACGGCGTACAGTCTGGCGACGATGTACGGCTGGCGATGACGAAGACGAGGGCAGCGCAGGTGCTTTTCGGGACTGTACGGAATCAGTCCGTACGAATTGTACAGACGATCCGTACGAATCGTACGGACGATCCGTACGGATGGTGAACTGATGGAGCTGGAGCTTAACAGGGAGGTTGGAGCTGGAGGCAAGGAGCAGGAGCCGGAGGGAGCAGGGAGCACGGAGCTCTTGAACCCACTCTGATGCCAAATGTGAGGAGATGGTGAGTGAGAGAGAGCAAGAGAGAGTGAGAGCTGGAAGCTTGGAAGCTGAAAGCTGAGTTGCAATAGAAGAGTGTGTGAGTACAACTCAATGAGAGAAAGATAAGGTTTTGTCCTAGTGACAAAACCTTAGTAGTCATTAACCATAGTTAGTGAACTAACTGCGGTTAGGGGGAAAAACCTCTTAAAGAGGGAAAAGTGCCCCTAACTAGCTTATTATATTACATTGGTCACTGCTGAATTATATCTATAATTCTAACAATTGCCAACCTACACTTTGCTTTTTACTTAAAAGAGCAGTGAGCTTAGTGTAGTTTCAATAATGGCACAGCTCTTTCAAGTTAATGATGCATATGGGGATGAATAGCGAGAAATTGGTGTTTCGGCGTATTACCGCTCATCAGTTATGCTTGTCCTAGTACGGGAGGAGTGCTTTGAGAACTTACTTTCCTTGTATGATATGAGACAGCCTCAATATTTAACGGGAATACACAATTCAGTTCATTTGCCAAATTCCCAGCCATGCCTGAGCTTGGAAATTTTAATGCATGATGGAATCTATCTTGAGCTTGCACACATCGCCTGTAAACGTTGCAATTAATTTTGACTTGAACTTAGGTATCTTGATTGTTGAAACTTGCTTCCCTTGGATATGAGCATCCACATGGATCTTTGGATGAACATAAGAACTTGAGCTGCTTCTTGGATTGTAAATCTTGTGCACGAGCCTTACAAATTTTTAGACAGCAGGGGATAAGCAAGACTTACCAAGTTACCACGTGTTTATCAGAGTAACGTTTAGCAGACTTGTATGAGACTCAGTTTCAGGTTGAAGCTGTGAATTGACATCACATTCTGACATTATGTGAGGTGAATGGCAGTATGGAGTACTATCTGGAAAAGACATTTTATAAAACGGCATCGCTTATGGCTAATAGCTGCAAGGCAATTGCCCTTCTTGCCAGTCAGTCTGCAGCGGTTGCAACGTGTGCTTACGAATATGGACGGCACCTGGTATGCATAGCTCTTGTTCTCTTTTTTTTAAAGCATGCCTTATGCAGTAGTTCCTTTGAGATGAAGTGAATCTACTCTGACTCATGAAGGTATTATATAACATCATGGACGTAACACATGATTTATTTTAAGAAATAAGATGCAAGAAATGTTACAGTGGCACAGTTGAAGAAGTGGGTTCCGGTGAAACTAATGTTACTAAGTTTGCAATAATTGCGATCAATGTTGAGAATATACTGACTAATATTCGGCATGCCAATTTTTTCACCAGCAGCAAAATGCGCGTGTCTAGTAAAACCTAAAGGCAAGTTGTTGAGTTTAGTTTTGTTTAAAGGTGAGAAGAGGTTCAGCATTCAAGATGGGTGAGGGAGTGCTTGACAGAATTCCTAACATCTCACACCATCCAGGGTTGGCACAGTAGATGTGCTTCTGCATGTTAGTTGAATAATCAGAACTAACGCCGATTTGGCGATATTCTTATAGAGGGCTTAGGAGTCTAATCTGTCAAAGAAATGTTCCTTATGTACTTTTCACCTTTTCACCAGTGCGGCAATAGCAGGAGGGATGTGTGCTACGTGTAGTAGCTTATGATATATTAATGCAGCACCGAACTTTCTTGACTCTGTGATGCAGACATCTAAGTGGAGTTTGAAGTGGTGCTTGTTAATCTTTAATTAGTGTTGCATTGATTTTGCTTCACTGCTGGTACTTCTTTGAGCCTTCAGTGATAAACAAAATGATCTCTTGCTTTATTTCAAGCGGATTAGGTGTGGAAGGCCCAAAGAGACCTCCTCTCTGCTGTCTCTGCAAGAAGAGAAAGGGGAGGGGAGGGGTGGCGGGGTTTGTCATAGATATCCTCATGCGGTAGAATTTTGGCTCAAAATGGAAAGAAAAAACTGGCACTTTGGAATATACAAGTACAAAGTTCGAATGTAGCAGATAAGGTTTACTTTGATTCAGAGAAGAGGCGTAATTGTAGCTTGGAGAGTTTCCAATTAATCTTCCTTTATTGTGTGCCACCCAATTGTAGACATACGACGAATAAAGTCATCTTTTCTCAAGAACTTTTTGCGACATAGTTGACCAGAATTGTTTGGAAGCGGGCAAAATAACTGGCTGCAAATAATTGTCTCTATGTCATCTTCATTAAGTGAGGATGTGTAGTCACATCCACATGACGTGCATACATAGATAAACAGAACATTACTCTCAAATTGTGAGGAATGTAGGTGTGCACCTCTTTTTCCCAAGGTCTTTTAAGGATCTCAACTATTTAGTGAGAACTGTGGTTTTTCATTTGTATTTGTTTGTCATCCCTTGAAGTTACTCCAGCCTACATTATTCACTTTTGTTTGGGCTCCCGCTCCCAAAGTCGAGTGGATATCATGGTTAAAATACGTAAGGATGATGTATGTGGGAGCTGATAATGTAGGCTGCTATTGTTGTATAATGGCTGTGACATCGTTCTCTTATTTCAAACCCAATGGTTTACAGGGAACTAATCTTTCGGCTACATAAAAACAATACATATAGGTCCTTTTTCTAAGTTTCTTTTCTTTCCTGCAGCTTAATAAGATCTTTTGCATATGCTCATATCTTTTATGGTCTCCATCCAGGGAATGGCTTTTCAGCTAGTAGATGACATGCTTGACTTCACAGGAACAAGTGCATCCCTTGGCAAGGGATCCCTTTCTGATATTCGGCAGGTATTCTTCCCTCCCTCTTTCCTCAATAATGTGATACTGGAAAAGCGCGTCCCTGCACATATATTATGTAATTGAGCAGCGAGCTTCAGCCTGCTGGAGTTTACGGGCTAATGAACCGATTTCCATTAAGGCTGGTATTAAGAGGCTTTGTGTCAAACAAAGGGTCCATAGCATGCTCCAAGTCATTGCATGTTCTACTTATAGACGTTCCACACACATTTCTTTAGGCTTGTTTTAAATACCAGCTACGATGGTGTTTTATGAGCTGGTGGTGGGGATCATCTCAAGTTGCTTGACCAGTAGGTTCTAAAGGTGTAAGTTGCTGCCACAATTCAGGCCGCAGATCATTGAACCGTCAGCTGATTCATGAAAAGTTTGATCTGTCCACCTTTTAACCATGGATAAGTCTGTACCCACTCTTCCGAATGCATTGCATTAGAAAGTGCCTTTGCCTCACCTTTTGTTTTCTCTGGAACCCTTGTAGGGTGATTCATGAAAAATTGGATAACTCTTCAGTCCAATGCATGCATTAGAAATTGCCTTCGCCCCGCCAATGAATGCACCATAGGTTTACAATCCCAGAGCTATCTCAGGCCTTTCAATCGTCATTCCTCCCGTCCCCCCACACCTCGATGTTGTCGTTTCTGTTGCCCTCCCCCACCGATTGTTCCTTCATCCACCCCCCCTCGTCATCGTTCCGCTCGTCGCCTCCCCATTGTGCCATAGTTCCTCCGTCCTCCCGCTTGTCGTCCCTCTCCCCTCTCCCTTCATGGCCATCATCCCTCCCATCCCCTTGTTCCTCGGCCTCTGATCATTGTTCGTGTGTTCCCAAGTGTGACGGTGCTTGTGTTTTGAGCAGAGGCGGATGGAGGTTCGGGTGGGGCTTTTCCACCATTCCCACTACCCCATGGTTGTCTTGTTTCCCTCGTTCTCCCCTCGGCCATCTATCCTTCTGTCCCCTTGTCCCTCGGTCATTCCCCTGGTTCCCCCCCGAGCACACTTCTCTCATCCCCTCCCTTTCCTCCTGCCCCTCGGATCCTTTGCCCCCAGCCATGGTTCCTTCGTCCTCAAGGGGCCACCGTCCTCCCCCTCGTCCGCTTGTCCACCCACTTGCCCCCTCGTCCCCCCTTCCCCTAGCTCCGGTTCTTCCATCTCGTGGGGGCCATCGTCATCCCCCTCCTTCCCTTGTTCACACCCCGCGGGCCATTGTCCCCCCCTCCCTTTCCCCCCCGGCCACCTACCCTGTGCCCCCCCGGCCCTCATTCCCATTTTTCTCCTTGGACCGTTGTTCTTGCATCCCCCCTTGCCATCGCTCTTTTCACCAAGTTGTAAATATGCCAAGTAAAATACAAAGTAGACCTTTTATTTTGACCACGTTTAAAGAGTTTCTTATTTTGGTCAAAGACATTTCGGTCAGGGAGAATTGGTTTAGGCCTAGAGGGTTGAATTTAGTCAAATAAGATATTCCAACCTCAGTTGGAGAGACTTCGCTATAATAAGGTGCCTTGACCATTGGCCAAGGCCCTTAATTATAGTCAAAGAGGGTTGATCTTGGTCAACTAGAGAAATTAATGTATATGCGCGCACATTGGTTTGCTTGGTGGGGATGCTCATAGAGACTAGGATTAGTCTAGAGATTATTTTTTCATGCAAAAGCTAACAATTAGTGAGTGCCATGGTGGTATGCTTCATTAAATTGTTGCAAGTACCAAGAGGGATTAAGTGTGCCCTACTTTTAAGGGACTAAGGGTGCTTACCAATTCAGCCCAGCTCCTTTACCTTTCTGCTTCCTTATAGAAGAAGAATGGTTCCTTCTGTATGTGCGTTGATTATCGCACACTAAACAAAATTACCATCAAGAATAGATTCCTTATTTCACGCATAAATGATGTGCTATATTAGCTTAGTGGAGCTTCGGTATTTAGCAGGATAGATCTCAACAGTGGCTATCACCAAGTTCGCATACAACCTCAGGACGCACATAAGACAATATTCGGTACTACTTTTAGTCTATATGAGTATTTGTTAATGCCATTTGGGTTGACAAATGCCACTGCTACCTTTAACCACATGGTGGATTGTATCTTCCATCCTCATAGCATTTCACTGGTACCTTCTGACATCATAGTCTTTTCAAATTCCGAAGAAGAGCACAGGAAACACCTTGCTATTGTCTTTGAAGAGCTGCGTAGTCATCAACTCTATGCCAATAGCAAGAAGAGTGATCTCTTCTTGGAAGAGATCGATTATTTGGGGCATATCATTTCCAAGAATGGAATTCAGATGGATCCCGCTAATATTCAAGCCATTCAGGATTGGCTTGAGCTGAAAAGTGTCCATGAAGTATGCAGCCTTTTGGTCGTACTACATAAGGTTTATAAGGCACTTTGCTGACATCCCTGCACCACTTCATGATTTGACCAAGAAGAACGTAGCTTTCAGATGGGGTGTACCACAAAAGACAGCATTTAATACACTCAAAGGGAAGTTGACTACATAACCAATCCTTGTCGAGCCTGATTTGTACAAACCCTTTGATGTAGATTGTGATGCTGCCTACGGAGAATGTGTTGGGGTTGCACTTTATCAGCATGGTCATGTAGTGGCTTATGAAAGGGGGAGACTATGAGATGCTGAGAGATATATGGGAATCTATGAGAAAGAGTTTTTAGCTGTAATACATGCCATAAACACATGGAAGCACTATCTCTTGGGTGTAGATTTTACTATCAAAATTAATCATCAAAGTCTCAGATGCTTCTTGGTCATTTAGGAAAAGGTGATTCTGCCACCAATCGTGTGGAGACTTTTGCAGCTGATCAGTATTTCAGAGATCTCGATACGATATTTAGCCAAGTGCAGACAACAATTGAGAGATTGTAAAAACAAAAGAAAGCTGCAAATAGGCATAGAAGACAGCTAGACCTCAAGAGAAGGAATTTGATACTTTTAAAATTTGAGAAAGCCAGGCTTCGCAGGTTTAAGGACAAAGAGAGAGTGTATGCCAAGCTATCTACTAGGTACTGATGAAATCAATGAGGTGGCATACAGATTGCAGTTGCCAGAGCATTGGAAGATTCATAATGCCTTTCATGTGAGTCTTCTAAAGAAATATCAAGGATTGGAGCCTACTTAACCTATAATGGAAGATCCACCAGAAGTGGATGAACTAGAGGAGATCCTTCGGCCAGCATAGATTGTGTATCATACGGTACAAAAAACACCTCAGGACAAGGTATTTTATAGGTACCTTGTCAAGTTCAAAAATTACTCGGCAATGAATGCCAAGTGGTTGGATGAAGACATGTTATCTGACTATCCATAAGTTCTGGATATTTACAAAGAAACTTTTCAGTCGATGGTCAACTGATTAGAAGCTGAGGAAATGTCACCAAATTGCAAATATTCTAAGTAAAATACAAAGTTGACCCCATATAAAGAGTTCCTTATTTATTTTAATTATGGTCAAAGAGTTCTTTTAATTGATAAAAGCATTGACTTCGGTCAGGGAGACTTGGTTTAGGTAAAGAGGATTGACTTTAGTCAACCAAGATATTCCAACCTCAGATGGAGAGCTTTGGTTATAATTAAGGTACCTTGACCATTGGCCAAACTATAGTCAAAGAGGGTGTATACCTTGTTAAACCAGAGAAATTGGTGTATGTGCGTGTGCATTGGTTTGCTTCATGGGGACGCCCCGTCGAGAGACTAGATTAATTTAGAGATTATTTTTGCATGCAAAAGCTAACAGTTAATGGGGGCCATGTTGGTGTGCTTTATTGAATTGTTGTGGGCACAAAGAGGGGTTAAGGTGCCCTACTTTTAAGGGGTAAGGCTTCTTACCCAGAGGAATCTTCATTAGCATGTGACCTAGGGCTTGGAAGCCTCTACTGCTGCCAATTTTTTTGGCATGTAGTTAGGAATTTGACGCTCGGCACTTGCGAAGCATGGAAAGGGTGGATCTCCTTTGTACTTACATTTTCTCACGTTTTTGTGTAAGCATTCTTTGGCTGAGAACTCCGTACTCAGGTTCTCACTGTGAAATAAAATCCTACAGAGGGGTCCAGTCCAAGTTGGTTCTGGGCCCTTTTGCTGTGTAGAGAGAGAGAGAGTGAGAAGAGAAGACTATGCAGAAATTATCTTACGACGATTGCACATTGAAGATATCGTTTCGATTGCATGCTAAGGAAATCACACGATGATGCATTGATCATTGAAAAATCCCACGCTGTGGAGTTTGTTTGGGATTTTAGTTTTCCCCAACCATTTGTTTCCTCCCCCTCGGCCATCATTCCTCCCTCCTATTGCTCACCTCGTCCCCCTCAGACCGTCGTTCCTCTGCCCCCCTTGCTGTCAATCCCCCCCATAGTTGTCGTTCCCATCTTCCCCCCCTCCGTCGCGCATCCCCCCTCCCTCGAGCCGTTCGTTTCGCTTGTCCCCTTGTCTTGTGGCCGTCGTTTCCCCTCCCCATGCCAGTCTTGTTATCCCCACCCCATTGTTTTCCCCATCCCCTCGTCCCTCCCCTGGCCTCATTCCTTCACCACCCCCTTGGGGCTGTCGTTCTCTTCCCTCCCTCGGCGAGCTGTCATCCCTCTCATCTCTTGCTCCCTTGGCCGTCGTCATTCCCCGTGTTTGCCCCTGTGAGTTGTCATTCCTCCTACCACCTCATCCCCGCTCCCTCGATTGTCCTTCCTCAGTTCTTAGGCGCGACAGCACACTTAGTCAGGACAGAGGGGTAGAGGAGGTTTGGGTGGGGTTTTTCCACTGTTCTCGCCCTTCAGTGCCCGTTGCCTTCTTCCCACCCCCTCCCCATGCCGCCCCTCATTTGCTTGTTGGCGCCTCACGGGAATTCGTTCCTGTTGTCGCCTGCGGCGGTCATTGTCGTTCCCATGCCATCATTCCCCTCGTCCCTCCCCCCTGCCTTCCTACCCCCCTTCCTTTCCCCTTGTCCCCCCTTGGTGGGTGGCCATCGCTCCTCCTGTGCTTGACTATCGGTCGTTCGTTTGCATCCCTTTGGGGCTGTTTTTCCCTTGATCCCCTCTGCATAGGCTGTTGTTCCTCCTATTCCCCCCACCACGTTGGCAAGTCATCCATCTCGTGCCCCTCCCCCCCCCCCCCACCGCCGTCTCTTCCCTCATCCCCTTTGGCCATCCCCCTTGGTCATTTCATTCCTCTACATTTTCAACCAAACTGATTGTTTTGCTGCACTACTCGATGTCATTAAAGTGGTACATCACCATAGTACACAGATGATGAACCTTGCACACAAGGGCCTGCACAAGATCTGCCCATAGCAGCTCAAGGAGGACCTTTGCTAGTGAAGTCCCTACTCGGGCTCTTCCATCACCTTTTCTTTTCACTTCATGCCAGGAGCATACGCTACCATGGCACATGTAACACATCTGATTTCATACTCATGCAAACACAGGTACACATGCATATAAACGGGTTGGATGAGCTTGAGTAAGGTCCTTCGCTCTAGTCATGTGCTGGTTCTATTTTTCCAGCTCGTGTCCATGTTTATGCATTCAACTTTTGCATGTGAAATCTTTATACCCACAGGAGGGCCTTTGCTACTAGGGCTTTGCTAGGCCTTTTCCCCCCCATCGCATGGTCTCTATGCCCAAATGTGTATAAGAGAAAACGGGCCCGAGTGAGGCCTGCACTAGCGAAGGCCCTACTCGGGCCCTTCCATCCCCCCCTTTTTTTTCAATTCATGCCGGGAGCATATGTTACCATGGCACATGTATACACGTCCATTTACATGTATACCACTTGATTTCATACACATGCAAACACATGTACGCACGACATGGGGTTGGATGAGCCAAGGCCAGAGCTCTGGTCAAGTACCTCTTTTTTCCCACCTCACGTCCATGCATGTTTATGCATTCAATTTCTGCATGTGAAATCAATTATCACTATCCCATAGAAGGGCCTTTGCTAGTGGGACTTGCCAGGCCTTTGTTTTCCATCACATGGTCTCTATGCCTGTCCTCGCAACCTAGATCTAGGTCAATCTTTTCAAAAGGTTTGTATGGAGTTCTTATCCGCATGTCTCCTGGATGTAATTATGGTCGTTCAATGGATTTTAAAGAAGATTTGTGCATTATTAAACAAAGCTATGTTCATTGGGTGGTGAATTGCTGTTGTTAACTGATAAAAGAGATAAGAAAAGGTTACAGACATGCCAAAATGTGATGTCTCTTTTGTAAAGTCATATCCATGCAAGTTGTTAATGAATGTTTCTTTTGTAATATCATATCCATGCAAGCTGTTTATGAATGTTTTATCTAGAGCAAAGTACTGCGAGACCTCCTTTGATGTACATCTTATATGATAATATCCCTGACATTTGTTCATTATTCTTCGGTTTATGCAGGGTATTGTGACGGCTCCTTTGCTGTTTGCATTAGAACAGCAACCCCAGATTCATGAATTAATTCGTCGCAAGTTCAAGAATCCTGGGGATGTCGATCTAGTAAGACTTCGAACTGGAAAACTTCCATTTGTTGAGCTGTTTTCAGTGGGAAAGTCGTATGAAGCTTTTTGGTTCAGATTCAGCAAATTTCAATGCAATCTTCAGCAATGGAGAGATCTGTACTATGAGAGGGTCTTTGCATCCAGTGTCATTCAAATCGATGAGCCATAGTTACCAGAATAGGCGCCCCATGATATGAAAAATCAGTGGAAAATCAATGTACTAGCTGCGCTTGTTTCTCTCTTTGTCTGGTACATGCGCATAGCATTCACACCCAAACGTTTTGAAATGGGAGACAAATGGCTTCTTACCGCTGTAAGCCTCATGTGGTGTTTTACCTTTGAG